>NC_057718.1:47559555-47728288 GCF_004010195.1 Chiloscyllium plagiosum
ATCCAGCACTTTCTCCTCTGTAATCTGGACATTTTGCAAGATGTCACCCTCTATTTCCCTACAGTCTATATCTTCCATATCCTTTTCCACACTAAATGCTGATGCAAAATATTCATTTAGTATCTCCCCCATTTTCTGTGGCTCCACACAAAGGCCGCCTTGCTGATCTTTGAGGGGCCCTATTCTCTCCCTAGTTACGCTTTTGTCCTTAATATATTTGTAAAACCCCTTTGGATTCTCCTTAATCCTATTTGCCAAAGCTATCTCATGTCCCCGTTTTGCCCTCCTGATTTCCCTCTTAAGTATACTCCTACTTTCTTTATACTCTTCTAAGGATTCACTCGATCGATCCTGTCTGTACCTGACATATGCTTCCTCCTTTTTCTTAACCAAACCCTCAATTTCTTTAGTCATCCAGCATTCCCTATAGTTACTATCCTTCCCTTTCACCCTGACAGGAATGTACTTTCTCTGGATTCTTGTTATCTCATATCTGAAGGTTTCCCATTTTCCAGCCGTCCCTTTACCTGCAAACATCTGCCTCCAATCAGCTTTGAAAATCGCGATCATTAGTTATATAATATGAGGAATGAAGGTTGTGGGATTATTCTTTTTCCAGCAGAGATATCATAGGGTGGTTTAATAGAGGTGCTTGACCGGCTCTATGTAATGAGGGGTACATTGGGTTCCAAGCAATCGATTTTTGTTAGTGGACTCTCTAGTCAGGGGCATAGACACTCAGTTCTGTGGCCAGTAGCGAAAAATCAGAATGGTGTGTTGCCTCCCTGGTGCCAGGATCAAGGATGTATCAGAGAGGGTGCAGAATGTTCTCAAAGGGGAGAGGGGCCAGCAGGAGGTCATTGTCCACATTGGAACAAGCGACAAAGGGAGAGAAAAGGGTGACATTATGAAGGGAGAATATAGAGTTAGGCAGGAATTTTAAAAAAAGCACCTCAAGTGTACTAATATCTGGATTACTCCCGGTGCTATGAGCTAGTGAGGGTAGGAATAGGACGATCGAGCAGGTTAATGCATGGCTGAAGAGCTGGTGTATGGGAAAGGATTCACAATTTTGGATCATTGGAATCTCATCTGGGGTAGAGGTGACCTGTACAAGAAGGACGGATTGCACCTGAATTGGAAGGGGACAAATGTACTGGCAGGGAAATTTGCTAGAGCTGCTTGGGAGGATTTAAACTAGTTAGGAGTTGGGGTGGGACCCAGGGAGATACTGAGGAAAGAGATCAGTCTGAGACTGGTACAGTTGAGAAAAGAAATGGGTCAAACAGTCAGGGCAGGCAGGAACAAAGCATTTATTTCAATGCAAGAGGCCTAACAGGGAAGGCAGATGAACTCAGGGCATGGTTAGGAACATGGGACTGGGATATCATAGCAATTACAGAAACATGGCTCAGGGATGGACAGGAATGGCAGCTTAATGTTCCAAGAAAGAAATGGATGGAAAGGGAGTCAAGAGAGGAGGGGGAGTGGGGTTTTTAATAAGGGATAGCATTAAAACTGTACTGAGGGAGGATATTCCTGGAAATACATCTAGGGAAGTTATTTGGGTGGAACTGAGAAATAAGAAAGGGATGATCATCTTATTGGGATTGTATTATAGACCCCCCAATAGTCAGAGCGAAATTGAGAAACAAACTTGTAAGGAGATCTCAGCTATCTGTAAGAATAATAGGGTAGTTATGGTAGGGGATTTTAACTTTCCAAACATAGACTGGGACTGCCATAGTGTTTAGGGTTTAGATGAGAGGAATTTGTTAAGTGTGTACAAGACAATTTTCTGATTCAATATGTGGATGTATCTACTAGAGAAGATGCAAAACGTGACCAACTCTTGGGAAATAAGGCAGGGCAGGTGACCGAGGTGTCAGTGGGGTAGCACTTTGGGGCCAGCGACCATAATTCTATTAGTTTTAAAATTGTGATGGAAAATGATGGACCAAATCTAACAATTGTAATTCTAAATTGGACAAAAGCTAATTTTGATGGTATTGGGGCAAGAACTTTCAAAAGCTGATTGTGAGCAGATATTTGCAGGTAAAGGGACAGCTGAAAAATGGGAATCCTTCAGAAATGAGATAACGAGTGTCCAGAGACAGTATATTCCTGTTAGGGTGAAAGGAAAGGCTGATAGGTGTAGCAAATGCTGGATGACTAAAGAAATTGAGGGTTTGGTTAAGAAAAAGAAGGAAGCATATGTCAGGTACAGACAGGAGAGATCGAGTGAATTCTTAGAAGAGTATAACAGTAGCAGGAGTATACTTAAGAGGGAAATCAGGAGGGCAAAAAGGGGACATGAGATAGCTTTGGCAAACAGAATTAAGGAAAATCCAAAGGGTTTTTACAAGTACATTAAGGACAAAAGGGTAACTAGGGAGCGAAAAGGGCCCCTCAAAGATCAGCAAGGTGGCCTTTGTGTGGAGCTGCAGGAAATAGGGGAGATACAAAATGAGTACTTTGCATCAGTGTTTACTGTAGACAAAGATGTGGAAGATATAGAATGTGGGAAATAGATGGCGACATCTTGAAAAATGTCCATATTACAGAGGAGGAAAGGCTGGATATCTTGAAATGCAAAAAGGTGATAAAAGCCCAGGACCTGATCAGGTGTACCCTCGAGCTCTGTGGGAAGCTAGGGAAGTGATTGCTGAACCCCTTACAGAGATATTTGTATCATCGATTGTCACAGGTGAGGTGCCAGAAGACTGGAGGTTGGCGAACATGGTGCCATTATTTAAGAAAGGTGGTAAGGACAAGCCAGGGAACTACAGACCAGTGAGCATGACGTCGGTGGTGGGCAAGTTGTTGGAGGGAATCCTAAGGGACAGGATGTACATGTATTTGGAAAGGCAAGGACTGATTAGGGATAGTCAACATGGCTTTGTACATGAGAAATCATGGGTATAAGCAAAATACATACAGTACAGTGATGACAGAACGGGAGAATGGGAATAAGTAAATAGCTTCTTCAAAGAACTGATGGACTGAATGTTATTGTGTGTAAATGATAATGTTATTTAGCTATTGAACATCATTTCTCTTGGCAGATCAAGTGCAGATGTTGACGAAATCTGAATAGGAGTTGTGTTTCAGTATTGTGAGTTTGTAATTCATGGCTTTCCACCTTCCATTAATTCCAATGCTGTAAGATTGTTCTGTTTCCAAATAATACATTTCTTGGATCACTGAGATATATTGCCAATAAATGGGAAGATTTAAAATATACTAGTAAGCCAGAAAGTCTTTGTATTGCACTGAATGGTTTATAATCTGAAGATCACCAAATCTTGGAGGGAACTGACTTAGACTTGATACTGAATGTCCTCCACTATGCTGTATTAATTTAATGATTTATTAAAATTGGAATGAATTCTGATTCCTGGCCCTTCCTCACTTATTAATTATTGTGAGTTTATTTCTCAGTTCCCAGTGATATCCAGGATATGCCGTGTCACTCTGTCAAGTTGTTTATTTTGGATAAACATTTCTTCTCACTATCAACATATTGCCTTTTTGATTATAGAAGTCAGCCCTGATTATCAGTGGACCTCAAGATGTGAGAAAGAAGGAGCTCGTGTTCCTGCAGTTCCACTTAAATGAAACCAAAGAAGATTTTAGTGCAATCGACTATCTCTTATTTTCATCCTTCAAAGAGCTTCAGGAGAGGTGAGAAGTTAGTATAAAGACCTACTGAGTCTTTCTAACTGGATGTGAATGGAATTGATACTGTGTTAGAATCTATTGATGTTAAGGGTCACTTTTCAAATGGACAAAAGAGTAACTAGGGAGACAATGGGGCCCTTAAAGATCAGCAAGACCATGTATGTGAGGAACTGCAGGTGGTGGGTGAAATACTAAACAGTGTTGCATCACTTGCAAGAGTGTTTACTGTGGAGAATGATGTGGAAGCTAAAGGACTTGTGGAAATAAACAATAATATCTTGAATAGTGTACATATTAAGAGGAGGAGTTACTGGATATCTTAAAATGCATAAAGGTGGATAAATCCCTTGGACCTGATCAGGTGAACCCTAGAACTTTATGGGAAGCTAGGGAAGTGATTGCTGGGCTTCTTGCTGAGATATTTGTATCATCAATAGCCATAGGTGAGGTGCCGGAAGACTGGGCATTGGCTAACACGGTGCCATTATATAAGAAAGGTTGTAAGGAAAAGCCAGGGAATTATAGACTGGTGAATCTGATGTCAGTGATGAGTAAATTATTGGAGGGGATTCTGAGGGGCAGGATGTACATGTATTTGGAAGGCAAGGACTGATTAGGGATAGTCAACATTACTTTGTGTGTGGGAAGTTGTGTCTCATAAACTTGATTGAGTTTTTGAAGAAGTAACAAAGAGGGTTGATGAATGCAGAGCAGTGGATGTAGTCTATGTGGACTTCAGTAATTAATTCAACAAGATTCCTCATGGTAGACTGGTTAGCAAGGTTAGATCACATGGAACACAAGGAAAACTAGCTACTTGGATACAAGGTAGGAGACAGAGAATTGTGGTGGAGGGTTTCTTTTCAGACTGAATGCCTGTGACCAGTGGAGTGCCACAAGGATCACTGCTGGGTCCACTGCTTTTTGACATTTATATAAATGATTTGAATGTGAACATCCGACGTATTGTTAGTAAGTTTGCAGGTGACACCAAAATTTGTAGTGTAGTGGACAGTGAAGGTTACCTCAGAGTACAATGGGACCTTGATCAGATGGACAAAGAGGGCGAGGAGTGGCAGATGGAGTTTAATTTAGATAAATGTGAGATGCTGCATTTTTGAAAGACAATCCAGGGCAGGACTTGAACACTTAATGGTAAGGTTCTGGGGTGTATTGCTGAACAGAGAGACCTTGGAGTGCAGGTTCATAGTTTCTTGAAAGCGGAGTCGCAGGTAGACAAGGTAGTGAAGAAGGCATTTAGTATGCTTGCCTTTATTGGTCAGTGCATCGAGTATATGAGTTGGGACGTCATGTTGCAGCTGTATAGGACGTTAGTTAAGCCACTTTTGGAATATTTTGGAATATTGTGTTCAATTCTGCTCTGAAGTTGTGAAACTTGAAAGATTCAGAGAGAATTTACAAGGTTTTGGAGGATTAGTGTTATCAGGAAAGGATGAATAGACTGGGGTTATTTTCCCTAGAGCATTGGAGTCTGAGGGGTGACCTTACAGAAGTTTTCAAAGTTATGAAGGGCATGGATAGGATGAATAGCAAAGGTCTTTTCCCCAGGGTGTGGGAGTCCAATACGAGAGGGCATAGGTTTATGGTGAGAGGGGAAAGATTTAAAATGGACCTTAAGGGCATGCAGAGGGTGGTGTGTGTATGGAATGAGCTGCCAAAGTAAGTGGTGGAGGCTGATACAATTGCAACATTTAAAAAGGCATCTAGATGGGTATATGAATAGGAAGGGTTTGGAAGGATATGGGCCAAATGCTGGCAAATGGGACTAGATTCATTTAGAATATATTGTTGCCTTGGACAAATTGGACTGAAGGGTTTGTTTCTTTGATGTACATCTCTATGACTGAATGAAATAGCTGAATCACCTGTGCATCAAAACATGCCATCTTCCTGAAATGGAAACTCGATCTGATACATTTTAATGCATTTCATCAACTTTAATTGTAAAATGTTACCAGTTACCAGAATACCATACAATTCACCAGTTTAGAATCAGCAAATGACAACCTTAAATACCTCCTTGTCAAGTTTTTATTAAAAAGTTGTGATTAATCTATCCTGGAGTTTATATTTTAGTCATAAATTGATTTCTTTCTTTTCAACAATATTGAGTAGGGATATCAGCAGGTTTCAGAGAGTTAAACAGCATACACAGCACAGCAACAAGCCATTTAGCTAAACTGGTCTATGCTTGCATTTCTCCTCCACCCAGCCACTCCGTCCAATCCTATCTGCATCACCTTCTGTTCCTTTATCTCCTTTGTACTTAACTAGATTAGATTGATTCCCTACAGTGTGGAAACAGGCCCTTCGGCTCAACAAGTCCACACCGACCCTCCGAAGAGTAACCCACCCAGACCCATTTCCCTCTGACTAATGCACCTAACAGTATGGGCAATTTTGCATGGCCAATTCACCTGCCCTGCACATCTTTGTGACTGTGGGAGGAAACCGGAGCACCTGGAGGAAACCCACGCAGACAAAGGGGAAATGTGCAAACTCCACACAGACAGTCGCCCGACGCTGGAATCGAACCTGGGACCCTGGTGCTGTGAGGCAGCAGTGCTGATCACTGAGCCACTGTGGCAGCTTCCTAAGAGAAACAATTGAAAGGTTTTCAGTACTGCCGGTAATGCTGACAAGAGAAAATCTTTGAGTCTTGGGTTGCATTGTGCGAAATTTAGCTGACTTCCAGTTTTATGTTATGGATACTGCAATGTCAGCTTCTTGGTGACCTAATTATTCTACCACATCTTAGCAGCAGCATAGTATTTTTGTTTTGCTAAGTCATGTTGCATATTAAAAGTGACAAAGTTAAATTCTTCCACAACATGACCATTAAAACAAAATAACTGAAATGCTGAAAATCTGACACTCAAAAGGAAATTACTGGAAGAACTCAACAGGTCTGACAGCAGCTGTGAGGAAAATAAGTCAATGTTTCAGGTTGTGACCTTGCATCAAAAGTAAATTCTGATCACATTGCCAGACTAATGAGCAAAGATGAATACTGAATGAATTCTGCTGTTCTGTATTGTTTAAGTGTAAGGAGGTAGAACTGTTTCATAAGCTGAACAGAGAGTATTATGTTGGCATTTGTCTTTCAGTTCTGATAAAGCACAATTCATGCAGGACTGTGAACGTTCTTATTCTATGTGGACATTTTCTGGAGGGTTTCGAACTTGGGTCAAAATGTCTCTGGTGAAAACGACGGAGGAAGATGGAAGTGAGTCAGTGGAATTCAGACAAGAGGTAATGAGGGCATTGGGACCATGACTTAATTAGAAATGTCGAGTAGGAAAGTCTCAACCAGTATTGTAAGAATGCCATTCATATCATTGAATGATATTCAATGAGCATATCATTGAATTATGCTCAAAGTTTTGCTATATCAAACAAATGAGAGTGATTTCTTGGCCATGTCAGTAAATGTCATTGCAATTAACCTCCTTTCAGTTCAGAGTTGGCAGTTGTAATGCCATCTTTGATGTTTTCCTATTTATGAATCAATTAAGCGAGTTGTCATTTTGTTTTATTTACTTGTGAGACCTCTGCATCATTGAGTGGAACAGCATTTATTGCCCATCCCTGATTGCTGTTGAGATGCTGATGAGCTGCCTTCTTGAACTGCTGCAGCCCACGTGCTGTTTGTTGCTTTGCAATGCCCTTAGGGAGGGAATTCCCAAATTTTGACCCAGTGACAGTGAAGGAACAGTGATATATTCCCAAGTGAGGGTGATGAGTGGTTTGGAGAGGAACTTGCAGGTGGTGATCTTCTCATAAATCTCCTGCCCATGTCTTTCTAGATGGAAGTGGTCATGAGTTTTGAAGGTGCTGTCTACCTTAATAGCTCATTTATAAATTGAGTTAAAATGATTGAAACTAAATCAAACGTGTTTCACATTTTATCACACTCGTGTTTTAAAATATCCTGCAACAACTGAATGACTACTGAGAGAGTTGATTATGCAGTTGTGGAGCATTGGGCAAGATCATGGTCCGTGATAACTTATAGGTTTGTAAAGTGGACTTTCAGTCAAAAATGTTTAAGAACCTTTATCAGTTATGACACAGATTATATGAGCAGGGAGGTCATGTTGGAGCTGTACTGAACTTTGGTCAGTTCACAGCTGGAATACTGTGTGTAGTTCTGTTCATCACACAATCGGAAGAATGTGATTGCGCTGGAGGGAGTATGGATGAGATTCACCAGAATGGTATCTGAGCTATGAAGGGAGCTTAATAAATTTGGGTTGTTTACTTTGGAGGAGAGAAAGTTGAGAGAATCCGTCCCCACCTTATAGGAAGGATGTGGAGGCTTTGGAGATGATGCAGTAGATGTTTACCAGGATGTTGCCTGGATTGGAGTGAATTAGCTATAAGGAAAGATTGGACAAACTTGGATTGATTTTGCTAGAGAGCTGGAGGCTGAGGGGTGACCTAATAAAGGAATGAGAGGCATAGAGAAGGTGGATAGTCAGAGTCTTTTTTTCCCAAGATGGAAATGTCAAATAGTGGCGAGCATAGGCTTAAGGTGAGAGGAGAAAAGTTTAAAGGAAATGTGTGAAGAAAGTTTTTTTTACAGAAAGGGTGGTAGTTGCCAGGAGGTGGTAGAAGCAGATACAATAGCAATATCTAGACAGACACGTGCACTGTTCTACTATTCTATGTTTAACCATGGATCTAATCTAGGTGCTCATTTTAGAATGAGGTCTGAAACCAGAAGGAAGTGAGAGCATTACCAACTGAGCAAAGCTGACACCTGTGGAGTTCGTAAATAATGTGGGCGGCATGGTGGCTCAGTGGATAACACTGCTGCCTCACAGCACTATGGTCCCAGGTTTGATTCCAGGCTTGGGCTGCTGTCTGTGTGGAGTTTGCACATTCTCCCTGTGTCTGCATGGGTTTCCTCCCACAATCCAAAGATGTGCAGGTCAGGTGAATTGGCCGTGCTAAATTGCCCATAGCGATAGGTGCATTTGTCAGAGGGAAATGGGTCTGGGTGGGTTACTCTTCGGAGAGTCAGTGTGGACTGGTTGGCCTGAAGGGCCTGTTTCCACACTGTAGGGAATCTAATCTAATTGCAATGCTTATAACTTAAGATTCAGGAGTAATTTTGTACGCTCGTTACTTCGATTAGGCATCTGACATTGAGGTTGAATTCCAGTAAAACCAGTTGGATTGATGCTGTTCTACTTTAAATATGTTTTGAAACATCTGTGGGAATGGATATTCCTTTGATATTTGCTTCTAAACTATTTTCTTACTATTCACAGTCTACTCTGGTGCGATATAATGACCACCGGCCTGTTTCTGAACATACTGACCAATTGTTCTTTGCCGTATTTGAGTGGAAGGATCCTTTCATTCAGGAAGTCCGTGATGTAAGTGTTTTCATTGTTCTCTGCATTCCTTTGCATTTTAATAGGATTAATGTCCACTAACAACAATATTGAGACCCTGCAGCTTTCTGGAAAATAGGGAATGCCTTGCACTATTTATTGACCATCTCAAGTGGCATTGACCATATTTCCTCCTTTTTACTTAGTTTTGTATTTTTTAATATTAATGGAGAGGAAATAACTTGAAATTATCATGGAACAAACAAAATATGGTTAGCTGTAATGGTTTGTCTAAATCCTTGTGACATGAGACTGTGGTATTTGAGATGTAAATCTTCCACATTTGTGGAATACCACCAATATATTTTCCAGTACTCTATAGAAAGTTAATTATTGCACACATCAAGTACAAACTGGGGTACTTGCTAATTAGAAATCCCAATATATTTGGTAATTGTTTGATTTTGAATGTTTGCAGATAATCACAGCCAATCCATGGAACACAATCGCTATCCTCTGTGGTGTCTTCTTGGCTTTGTTCAAGGCAGCAGAATTTGCAAAGTTGAGTGTGAAGTGGATGATCAAAATTAGAAAGAGGCAAAAAAAGCACAAGGCCCAGGAATTGAACCAAATGACTTAAACCAAGATCTTTGAAGGGCTGTAGTTCTGATCTTCAAATTCACTCCTTGTCAACAGGGTGTGGAACTATGTGTTCGAGGTTACTGAAGACTACGCCATTCTTATTTCATTTGTGATAGGTATAAACCTTTGAAAAGACACATTATATGGCCACGGCTGTCAGTATTAACAAGAAACGTTACAGCTGGATTAGAATCATTAGAAACTTCAGTCTCGAGCAGTTTGATTACCTTTATTCTCGGTTTGTTACTGAGATATTAGAAAGACTTAAAAGAAAGCTATTTAACAAGATAATACTATCTCTGACAGCAGAGTTACTTTCTAATTCTGTCAGTTTTAAGATTGTGGCTCACTGTGGCTGATATAGTCATGTAAGGCATACATTCCACATGTTCTTGGTGATTCACAGAAGAGGTTTACAATTCAGTTCAGTATGTGGTATTTATACAACTGTTGTCCTAGTTATTGTTGCTTGATCAGTGATTGATTTCAGTATCGTGGTTGTTTATGACACGCAGCCTGAGGGCAGCGTGAAGCACCTGGAAGCATAATGGTCCTGGTAACGGTGTTTTTGTTTTTCAAAATGTGTTCAGTTACTAAATTAATGTTTTCAGTGCCGCTGTACTCCCTGTACTTGTGGTACTGTTGTTTGTAGAAAATAGGTTTTTCAATTATCTTCAATTACTTTTTGTGTTGTGCTGTAAATTGGGTTTAATCCAAATCACTGCCAACTTTAACTAAATAGAGCATCTAACCATCACTTCAGTGAGCCATTTGCTCATTGTTATCAAATAATTTGATAACAAAAATATCACTGCTATGTCTACTTGAGGAATCAGTATGACTGCTTTAAGTGATTACTAAAAAGGGTGGTGTGCTCTTTGGTGAAAGGTGTAATATGGTGTTTCTACTGTAGGTGGCACTAGAACAGTTGAACTCTTTAATGTTGTATCCAAGACCAGAAGGGAGATTCCACCTGTAATAAGTTCAATCTTATATAGTTTATATTACGTGAGATTTGTATTTGTATTCTTCATAGCCGCATATAGTACATTCATGCAGGTTTTCTATGGATACTTAATGAATAACATATTATAAAATTATTCACATTTCTTATTTTCAAGCATATTCTGCATTTTGGAAATGGCACCCTGAATTTTAAATGTGCTTTAATGGGATATATTTTAGCTTGGATCTCAGAGTGCTGTGAGTAGTAGAGAGGGCTTGTAATCATCTCTAATGCACTGGTCAATATTGAACTTGAAAGTATTGCAGTTAGTGTTCATTGTTGTACAGATACAGAAAAGTTTTAGTTATTAACTTGAATTTTGATAAAATAATTTATTTAGTGGATTGTTTCTCTGTGTGAGGTAAGTCTTTATGAAAGATGTGCTGTCAAATCGAAACTTGTCATGTAAGTTAGAGATGCACTTCAGTCATAAGTATAGGTAGATGGTCAAAATTACCAAGGTAAATGGCTGCAATAATAATCTATAGAGTCTATAAACACTGTAGAGAAGATGTAAGGAAGTGTACCATGACATTATTTGAAGGGCCAACCTCGAATGTCATTGGCAAAGACCTGGGAACCGGTCTTCGAACCTCTTACCTAGGAATAGTGCGTGACTCTGGAACTGCAGGTGAAAAGATTAACTTGTATTGAATGGTCAGCCTGCTGCTGCATGGAGGCAGAGAAGGAAGGTGTCTAAGCCTGCTTGGAATGGTGTCTCCACTCCACCAAGTACTCCCAAGCGATTGCTACTAGGCAAGTAAGCTAATCCACCCCCCAGAAACCACCGCAACCATCTCTGAAAACATGGGACCAACTGGAAAATCACAGGAGTCAAACAGTTACGCTGCTATTCATTCCTTTCCTAACTCCCAACCTACCTTCTGGAAACTAGGAGTAGAATAGAACAAGGAACTGGCACTTCCAGCTGCTGATATGAACTTACAACTCCCATCTCTCTGCATTTCCAGTCATGGAAGTGACTTCAAATCCTTCACTGTTTGTCTCAGTCTTGGCTCAGGAAATTTGCAGTTGTTCTGAAGAAGATTCCACAATTGCCCTGTATGGGTTGCTCGTTGAAGTGAATTCTAATTGCTGCTACTTGCAGTTCAAGACCTCACAGTAAGTCAAGGGGCAAATGTAAATGTGATTACTTCCTGCCTTTGTTTGCTACTGACCACAAAGTGCTTAAGGCAATAAGTCATGAAGTAAATGAGAAAGCACTCAATATTTTTCAGTATTCAACATTTTCTTCTCATTTGAAATTTTGTTTTGCAAAGAATGTGATTGTGACATTGAACCTAAACTCCTTAAAATAGATTGTTGTTCTTCTGTAGTTTTTTATAAATAAGGACCTTGAAAATCCACAGGTCTGTGACCCCAGCATACACTCTCAGAACCTCCACCGAAGACCACATCTGACCTTCTTGGATTGGGTGAGAATTTCACATTTTAAACAATCCTTGTAGGCATGCTTAGTAACTTTTAGTTATCTCTGACACCTACTCTTGTATAAGGGTGTAAGAGTCTGAAAGAATTAATACTGAGGAGTGCCTTAAACACCATCCACTATGATAATTCATTCTGACTTGGTGTGACAACAGTTTACAGCAGTCATTGTAACAGCTCTGTGACAATGTCTATCATAGCAGTGTAACGTGTTATCCTGTAAAAAAAACTACATCATGTTTAACACAAGCGCCTCTTCTCATTATACTAGTAAATGGTTTTGCATTTATCACACCAGACCCAATGAACTCAATGGATCCCTATCCTACCAGAGGATGGTGGCAACAGCAAGCCTACCCCAAGGTGAGTGATAGCACAGGCGACCTCATGCAGCATAAGGGTCAGCTTTAAGAATTATTTCTATAACACCTGCCAGTTTGAAAAAAAACTTTGGAATACTAGGTGACTTCCTAAATGAATAGGAGGAGGTAGAATAAGGCCAGTGTTAAGACTAGTTACCATCTTTGCTCCATCACCCTAATGCCATACATACCTATTCATTGGGACTTGATCAGTCCATTTTACAATGGAGGCAAGAAATATCTCGGTCCATTTTTCCAAAAATGCAGGGGAGAACTCAAACCAGGATCTTCAGTGGCTACACTTGTGCTGCTGGAACTACCAGTACACACCCACTTTCATCGAGGCATGAAACCTCACAATCTTTAAGAAGTACTTAGATGAGCACTTGAAATGTCCTATTACTAAAGATGAAAAGCCCCCAAGTTTTCTATCTATACATTTGATCCTTCCTTTTCATGATATGTGTATTGAATGCACAGAACACCATAATAATTTAAGTCTGGTAAACATTCAACAATTATTCATTCATTGAAATGAATCAAGATACAAGATCCCCGCTAAGTCAAACACTTAATGATTCAGAAATATATTGCTGTTCCCAAATCATTATTGGGTCAAAATCCTATAACTTTGCACTTAGCAGCAGGTTGTAGGAGTATCTTCAGCACATAACTGCAGCATTTCAAAAAGGTGGCCACCTTTTCAAGGGCAATTAAGGATAGTCCGTGAACACTGGCATTGCCAGCAATGATCATGTCCCATGAATCAATTTTTAAAATGCAATTTTTGGTAAAAGGAATCCTGGTAAAATGCAGAAATTTGAAGAAGACAAAACTGTTTTTATGAAGCTAGAAATATTTCTTCCACAATGCCTAGCTAAAAAATACATCTTCAGGACTGTCTGTTATTGTGAAAAGATTTCCTGTAGATTGCGGCTGGGTTGTCTCAGTATAATCCAAACAGAGATAGCATCAGATTTATTGCATCATTGGTTAACTTGTTGTGACACTGGTTGGTCTTTATGTTGAATGTGTCCAATTCAATTCTTCCCTTTCAGATCACTGGATTAGATTTGAAATAAAGTTGATGTCTGACATTCATTATTAACTATAATAGTTAATTAAACTTGTTTCTTGAGATAATGATTTTTTGAGTTGCAATGTTTTAAAATATTTTTGTATAATTTAAATGTAAGTTTGGAAGTTAATAAAGAAGCTGTTTCTTGGATCATGTTTATATGACACCAGTATCTTTCAAGAGTGATTGAGTTAAACTGAAGGATATCAGTACAATGATGCATCTTTTCCCTTTTAACTGTCTCGATATGATTTATTAATCCTTGACATTTGATCTTATGATTTTTCTGTTCCAGTTAGTAAAGCGATAAATTCAGGATCTATGTTTTTGCTGGATAGGAAATTAATGACACCTTCCATTACTAAAGAGAAAATGGTATTAGTCAAAAGTTGCTGCAAACAATGTATTAAAGTATACACAGTACAGGGAAAGGTCATAGCGCATAATTTCTGATATTGTAAAGCCCAAGCAACAATGCTGTAATATGCATGGTTTTCCAGTCAGATAATGTGCACATGCACTGTGTCAGCTCTATAGTCCAAGGCTATTCACTACAAAGCATATGAGATATCTCAGAAGATTACTTCCATATCCAACTAGCACATTGTTGATGATTGTCACCAAGTATAATGTCTTTGTAGCTTGTTGCACTGTAAGAATTTAGGCACTCTTGGCTGATGTCAATGAATATTTTCAATAATTTTAACATATATAGGGTGGCACGGTGGTTCAGTGGTTAACACTGCTGCCTCACAAGTGCCAGGGACCCAAGTTCAATTCCCACCTCAGGTGACTGTGTGGGGAGTTTGCACATTCTCCCTGTGTCTGTGTGGGTTTCCTCCGGGTTCTCTGGTCTCCTCCCACAATCCAAAGATGTGCAGGTCAGGTGAATTGGCTATGCTAAATTGCCCATAGTGTTAGGTGCATTAGTCAGGGGTAATAATAGAGTAGGGGAATGGGTCTGAGTGGGCTACTCTTCGGAGGGTCAGTGTGAACTTGTTGAGCAAAAGGGCTGTTTCCATGCTGTAGGAAATCTAATCAGCAGATTATAATCTCATTTGCAGGCCCAGAATCTGCAATGAATAGAAAGGGGAAAATAATCAAATAATGTTTTTCCTCTCTCGCAGCTAAAAAGTTTTTGTAGCACAGTGGCACATCCTTACCTCAGTCAAAAGCTCCAGGTGTGAGTCCCACTATAGGATCTGTTGCCAAGGAATGTGCATTCATAATGTAGCTAAACAGACTGATGCATCAAGCTGCAAATCCCTCTACATGTGTTAATGGTAAGTGGCAAGATTGGAAAAGATTCCAGGTTAGCTTTTTGATGCAAGGATAGTTGGAGCCTCTACAGTCACTATCCATAGCTCCAGACCATAATATGCATATAAAGTGCATACTATCACAGCAACTCTGCATGATCTGTAACACGCTAACAGCACAATTAATAGTGACATATGAAGTGTTCAAAAGACTTTGTCTTCAGGGATTGAACTTGACAATTTATAGGTACCAAGAGAACAAAACAGGAATCGGAGTTATAAAACACTGAACAAACTTTTAATATTAATAAATTCTTCTTACAGACAACTTGGGCATTCAACAAGTTAAATCAGAAGATAATTTATTTTAGTTTTTACAGTTTATGACTTATTAACAAAGTGATTGGCCCCTCAGGAATATCAGACAATTCGGTTTATCCCCATTCCAAGAAACTCAACAACTTAAATTAAATTACGCTTACATTTTATCAGTATAAGCAAAGCATCCATAAATAGTTTCTTAGTATGAAAAAGCATAGAAAGTGTAGAAATTCTAACTGGTGTGTCAGTTTTGCCCATAAATGGAATTTACAGGTCAATGACCACTATCCAAATAACATGTGCATCGCACAAGTACTAATGATCATTGCCAAGAAGGGCAAATCCATCTTCCTTTGACATTCAACTGCTTTATTGTTGTTGAGTCACAACATCCTGGGGATTGCCATTGTCTCAACTTAACTGAACCAGCCATGTAAACGGCAGAGCAAGTCACATACTGTAAATTCTGTGGTACTCCACCTCTTTTCTCTTGTAGAGCTTGTCCACAATCTATAAGACAGGAATGTGGTTGAAGGTTAACAAGGATCAATAAGACCTTGGTTTTGGTAGCTCTATGCAAGAAAAAGACAATTGAAGAGAGAATAGAAAAATAAATCTGTGCCCAGTTAATGGCTGTCATGAACTGGTATCCTGAATTGGTTAAACTGTAAAATCACTATTTTTATTAAGTATTATTTCTTTTGTACTTATTATGATAAACATGATAAATTCTATAAAGCTTGCAAGAACATATCTGTATCCAGAATGGGTATTATAACTAAATCTAATAAGCTTTTGGATTGACTCTCAAATTAGTCTATAATTAGAATTGACTTAGTTCTTACAAATTAAAATTAGTGAACTCCAAAATCATACAGCAGGTCATATTGAATATAATGTTTAAAAAAATACAATACTTTAGTTTCATCAGTGGAAGTAGGGAACAAGGAAAGTAATGGTAAACTTTAGCTGAGGCCTAACCAGTGAATCATAAAGCATTGTGCCCGATTGTGGATTCCCCACACTCAAAAGAATGTCAAAGCCTTGGGGAGTGCAGAAGAGATTTATCAGTATGGTGCTATTGAGGGAGTGTGAAGTTGCTATTGCAGTTGTGTGGAGAGATGACAAATGCGAGTAGGAATATTTTATAGATGTTTTCAAAATTATGAAGGTTGCATGATAGTGAAATCATTTTTTACTAATCTAGACGGTCAGTAATGTCAGCATCAAAAGAAAGAAATTTATTTGCCAAAAATTCAACAAGGAAATTAAAATATTGTTTCTTTGTGCAGTAACTTGTTATAACCAGAATGCACTACCTGAAAGGGTTGGAGAAGCAAATTCCATTGGAATTTTCAAAAAGGGATTTGGATAAATATTGGAAAAGGATAAATACAGGCAGTGCTGGGATTGCAAACAGATTCTGTTCTGCACTGTTTGTAGGTATGGGAAATGTTCAAATGTCAGGACACTAAAACTATAATCACATATGAAACCACATTCATAATTACGAGCATTTACAAGTCAGATGTTTGTAATTTGGGAACCCCTATAAGCAGGTCTTTGGGGAAGGAGCAATGAAGTGAGACTAATTGGACAGTTCTTTCCAAAGAGCTGGATGATCAAAGTATGTTGAATAGTTTTATTTTGTGTGATTCTAAGTACAAGCCTACAAACTACTGTAAACCAGTTTAGGAGAAGATAAACATTTAGGTTTCTTAACTGTCCCAGCTTATTCGACAGCAATAGAACAATTACAGTTTTTAAAAAAACCAAGGTAATTCACAGAAGTGTAATGAAGCAAACATTCAATATCAAAACCGCGTAGAGGCATTAGATAAATTGATTAAACGTTGATCAAAAAGGTAAGTTTTCAGGAGTGCCTTAGTGGAAAGGAGAGAAGTTAGGGAAGGAGTTCCAGTCAGACAAAAGTCTGAACATGTCGGCTATTTACCAATACCTCATTGTACATGAAAGTTAATAAATTGCACTTTTAGCATTGCATTTTGAGAAAAAAACAATTTTTGATATCTGGTAATTCATTTCATCAAAAGAAAAAAGGATTTTCGAGCCTCTTGATTTTTAATAAGATTCAGTTTGTGCTTTGAAACAATCAGACATTCAAAGGTTTGAAGCTTAAATTGAAGACCATAATTCATCTAAGAGAATATATTTGGCTAATAAATAAATATGATGCCTACTCTTGTTCAAAATGATTTTAAAATTTGCCAATTAAAAGCAGAGTTTTAAAGCTTCTGGATATATTTCTAAATCCCCAAACTTATTATTGGTGATCAAAAGATTTACAAACAGCTTTAGAAATCTAAATGGAATCCAGAAACAGGCAAATCAGTCAGTCTAAGCAATTAAGCAGGACACAATCAATTCATAACTCCCATGTGTTTGAAGCTGTCATGATATTTTGATAATAGTTGGAACAATGCTGTTATGGATGTTCAACAGATTATAGTGTCAGTAGATCAAAGCAGTTTGTTTTAATTCATTTCAGGGTTTTAACTATCAAAAATGCTTTTTGTTTTGTTACCCATGTTGTGTGTGTGCAGGTGTGAGAGACAGTGAAAGACAACAGGTGTGCAAATCTGTATTCAATTTCCACCACCAGGGAGAAAGGAAACACCCAAGTGGCCAGTGA
Organism: Chiloscyllium plagiosum; assembly: GCF_004010195.1. Classification (NCBI taxonomy): domain Eukaryota; kingdom Metazoa; phylum Chordata; class Chondrichthyes; order Orectolobiformes; family Hemiscylliidae; genus Chiloscyllium; species Chiloscyllium plagiosum. Next base: position 47,577,370 of record NC_057718.1, read on the forward strand.
CTAGCAGTGCCCTTCTCAGAGGGCATTGCTGCATGATCAAACAGTGAAAGGCAGGGCCGGGATTAAATCAAGATAGAGTTTGAGGGGGAAATAATACACTCCACTCTCTTTGGTGCCTACCTCTCCCTGAAAATCAAAAATGCCATTATTTGCACATAGCAAGTTAATTTTCAAAATTTCTCATGAACCTGGTGAAGGGGATGGTGCAGTACTAACTTTCCGGTGGTCTAGTATCAGAGGCCATGAGACCAGACTCTGCCACCCAGGTCAACGTGGACTCCACATTGTGGAGGAATGCCTAGCAGCGCTGCAAGGTCAGTGACCTTTCCCACTCCACAAGGTAAGTACTACACTCCTCTGTGCTCTCACTCTCATCCTATTTCTGTTTATGTGCCCACCTCCTGCCAAGGCTCACACTAATACACTCTCACTTTTGCATGCAACGTCTGCTCTCACTTGCTTCCCCCTTCCCCAGCCACCCAGACTAGGAACCCTACCTGCTATCTGCACTACCTACTCATTTCCTTGGAAGACCTCATCACTTCTTAACCACCTGCACCAGCACCAATAGCAGTGCCACTTCCTGACATTCTGCTCATTCAATCCCTCCCTTTCTCCTATTCAAGGAGAAGACAGCTAACAAGAGGACAGATAGGGCCTGGAAGGATGGAGGGGTACCTGACATCGGAATCTTCACCCTGCACAAGGAGAGAAACCATCCCTCGCAGGAGAAGACCAGAACTACTGCTGTGGAGTTGCCAAGCGATTCACGTCTCATCATTATTGGCGGTCCTTCACAGATAAGAGTGACTCTCTTCCACTTGCAGGGCGAGTCTGTCGGTGGCTTTACAGAACAATGTGGCTGCTGTAAACTCTTATACTCGGGGCAGAATTGGTTGTGGGAAGAGGTGGGTGGGGCATGCTGTTTTCACCTGGCTTCCGCATTTTCCTGACAGTAAGTCTCAAGGTGCTCAATGCCTTCTCGGATGCTCCTCCTTCACTTTGGGTGGTCTTGGGCAGTGATTCCCAGATATCGATGGGAATGCCGCACTTCACCAATGAGGCCTTGAGGATATCATTGATGCGCATCCTCTGTCCACCTGGCTACCATTGTATACCATTTGTAACTACTGGCACTGACATCTTCTCTCCCTTTTGTGTTAGCGGTATCGCTAGGATTGCAGGATGTTCATAAACCTTGCAGAGAAGCAGCATATTATATCAGAAGCCAACTACAATAAGGCTGAGTATAGAGGCTTCAGGTTGAAGCATAGGCTTCCTGCATCCTTTACCTGCTCAGATACTGACAGTACAACGGGGATATCAGCCTTACAGTTTTGACAGCAGAATCTAGTGAGCACGTCCGTGCTTCGGCTGTGGAGCTAGTAGAGGAATAAATGACCAGGCCACTGGCATTTAGAGAGCTGTTGGAGTTTAAACATATGCTCAGCCTCAGGCAGCAGTGTCAGTAATCAGGAACTTCATCCACATGTACATAGAAGAACAGGACTGGAACTTTGATGACATAGGTGACAGTGCACTGTATTGGAAGTACCATGTTTGTACAGATCTGATTGTTTTTGCACTACATCCATTTGTTCAACTCTGCATAGCTCTGAATGTAACTGTGCCACCATGATGCCTAGCTTCATGTCCATACAAGATACACCATGCATTGAGTATTTAGAGCTTTACTGTTGCATGTGGAAGATAAACAAAGACTTATATGCTTTGGGATATGCTGAAACTATTGTCCTTGATGCTCAAGCATCTTTAATCTTTCCCTAGCATCTATATCAAAAAGTGTCAGAGTGAATGAAGTGTACGGCAGTATGTGGACCTCAACAAACAGCCAAGGCTTTATGATTCCCCGGGGATGAGGGATCCACAGGTCTGTGTTCTGTACTGTGTAGTTGTATGGAATTTTGTTTCCTCTTTAAAGGCCAAACATAGTGGTGGGAATTGCATGCCCCTCCTTCACAAGTCAAGTCACTTATTCTGTCCACTCAGTGTGATCTCAGCCATTGTCTTTCCCATTATGTACAATTGAAGATGACAGTGTGTGCTCATCAGCCAGTGGATTCCAGCCTCTGCCTGTAAGTGTAGACCTAAATCCAAATGGCCCTGTGAGCTCTCTGGACTTTGCATATGCCCAGATCCCCACTTGTCTGAATGAGCCTTCACCTGCTAACCTTTTCCCCAACAACCCTGGCATGAGGTAACTGAGGAGAAAGTGAGGACTGCAGATGCTGGAGATCAGAGCTGAAAATGTGTTGCTGGAAAAGTGCAGCAGGTCAGGCAGCATCCAAGGTAACTGAACCAAATGTGGTCACCCTGTCCTGCCCCGAAATCAAGTTGCTCCTGATTGTGGACAAGCCCTCCAACTTGCATTACCTTATTCCCATCCATGCTTTACCATTTCCACTTACAAATACTGTGGCACTACCTCAAAATGGTGATTCCCTTTCTGCAGCCCCCACCGCCATTACTCCCCAGACTGCCCTCTGTGGAACCTGTTGGCTTGCTGTCCATGCAGTGGATTTTCCATCCACTTGCAGGCTATTTAGGAAGCAAAGACCCACATTACAAGCTGCAGCAGTATTGCATCCAGGTATAGGCTGCACCTCAGGGCTGCTCACTTAGCTTCCCTGCCTTGCCTTTCATTGCTATACCAAATCATGCAGCCTGATCCTGGATGCAATACAGCAGCATTGCAACTTGCTGGGAGGGGTTGGCCATATTGGATTCCAACATCAGTGGACAGATTGTGCTGCGAGATATTATTCTGTGCTGAGTAACTTAAAGGCTAGTCGCAGCCAACAGAAGGCACCAGGTGCCTGTACTGACTTCCACGACAAGAATTCTCAATGGTTAGTTTGTTCACATAGTTGGTAAGAGAAATATGAATATTATTAATATCTCAAATCACCTCATTAAAGTTTTGAACAACCTATAAATCCCCAAGCAAGTTGATCAGGACATTGAAACTTTTTGCATAATTCTATCACATCCCTATAAGATTCTGTTCATGCCAATTACTGAAAATAATGCTGGTCTTATTGTAGAGAAAATGTTACCTCATGTCATGTAATAAGAATCTGATACATAAAAATTATCAAGGATCAGAACCAATATGAGGGGGAGTTTAATATCATTCAACGAATCCCACATCTGAAAGTTATGCCACTAAGGGGCAGCATAAAAGCCTTCATAGAATACAGATGTGATTATACAAGGAAAGAAAGTAACATTGCTGAAGATGTGTTGACTGCATTCAAGCATGATATAAAGGCTACAGATATTTTAATTTGGAAATATAAATTGGAAAAAAACACAAGTTTCACTGTTTTGTTGCAGAGAATTAATCAGTTGTGCTTTTTGTTTTGTAACTCAAAGGAGATCTGTTACACAAAGACATCTAATTTTTAAAGAAAGCAAATTCCATCACTTTTGCACTGCTACCAGTTACTTTGAAAGCAAAGTAACTTGTGCCAGTACAAGTGTGTTTGGATTAGTTAAAGTACAGTTTATCACATAACTGAGGAACAAGTAGATCTCAGACCTCCAAAAAGCCTTTAAAGTAAGCCGGATCTTTCTTTGAAAATGAAGTAACATTGAAAGATCGTACAAAAAAAAATGAGAATTTTGAAATTAAACCCAAGACTTCAATATTCTGAACGAGGATCACTGGACTCAATGTGAACTCTGTTTTCTCTCCACAGATTTTGCCAGATCTGCAGAGTTTCTCCAGTAATTTCTGTTTTTGTATACTTCAACTGACTGGCTACCAAATTAAGGATTGCCACGATCCATAATGTGATTTCAGGAAAACACTGGGAAGACAGTTCAGTGGTCTTTGGCTACAAGGTTTGCGAAGATGATTTGTGCTGATCCAGACGCTGCTACTCATTCTCCAGATATTTTCATTCGTTAGCAGTTTATTTCCCTGTGCCTCCTGCCATCTTCAGGTTTGAGATGATTTTACTGCAGAACAAAAGACAGATCCTGCTTTGCTGAGATCTGATTACATCTGCCAAAACATTCACAGGCTCCAGGCTCTTCAACTACCTGGGAACATTTCAACTAGATGGTAGGCAGAAAGCCTTATGTCAGTAAGTGGTTACCAGTTCAGGGACCAATCACCTACTTGTTGCTAGCCAAAACTCTATTTGGACACACCCCTTAGCTCCAGCTTGCTTGTAAACTAGACTTCCACTACTGCTTGAACAAGCAGCCATATAAACAAAACTTGCAATGAGTGTCAGGTTTCTTGCTTTTTAAAAAGTAAAGCAATCCTTCAACAATCCATGCTTTTAATTTTTTTTTTCATTTCAGCCCATATCAAAGAAATAGAGAAAAAAAGAGAAACACTATATTCTTTGTACCATTGTGTAAAGACTGTGACAGCATAAAATAAAGAGTATTATTCTGAAATGTGTTGGGGAGCAGAGAGATCTGTGTGTATATGTGCATAAACCATTATTTCTGGCAGGACAGGTTTAAAAAAGTATGCAATATTCCAGGCTTCATTAATAGGGGCATAAAATACAAGAGCAAGGAAGCTATGCTGAACCTTTATAGGACACTGATTAGACCTTACCTGGAGTATGTGTAGAGTTTTGGGCACTGAACTTTGGGAAGCTTGTGAACATATTGGAGAGAATACAGAAGAGGTTTATGATAATATTTCCAGGTACAAGAAACTTCAGTTATGAGAAAAGATATTAAATAAAACAAAATCAGAATTCTTTCCCCTGCAAAGAAGCTTGAGAGAAGAACTAATAGAAGTTTTTAAAATCACAAATAGTATTATCAGATATGAAAAAAGCTCTGGTTTGCAATATGATTGAAAACCAGAAGGCACAGTTCTAAAATGTTTTGCAAAAGTGGTAAATGTGAAATGAGAAACTTTTTTTTCCCCCACACAGCCAGTAGTTGAGAAATGGAAGGCATAACCTGGAAGTGAGGTGGAGGCAGGTTCATTTGAGACACTATTGCTATTCAAATAACCAATCAGGGTTATGTGAAAAGGCAGGAGTTTAGGCACCAAATCAAAATGCTCAGAAAGCTGGCATAGGAATGATTTAAGTGGCCTTTTCTTGCACTGTAACATTTCTGTGAATCAGTGGTCAGATTGCATAAAGAGGGTGAACAGGAGTAGTATGCAAGATAGTCACAGTGAAAATGATTTTATGATTGTAAGTAGTCACTTGGTACTGTGGAAATCAGCAGCAAGTCTCTATCTTTGGCAATATTCATGCAATTAAAAAACACAAATAAGCTGTTCATCCCATTGAAAGCAAACAAAAGATGTCCCAAACAGAAGTTGTACCTACTAATGATATTTGTAATACAAAAAAGAAAATGTACAGATTGGATTGGTGTAGCTTAAGTTTTAATTTGATTACTGCTAGATTCACATATCATCTGAACTGCTGTGTGTAAATGTAATGCTACAAAATTATATTGTTCTTCAGGAATAAAAACACAGAAGAAATACCGTTGGGTTGTTCAGAGTTTCAGACAACCCAGAAAAAAAAGGGACGTACTATTCAAAGCACCTTAGCCTGAACAGAACTTTCCTGGGGGGGGGAACAAACTTGAGAGGTCTGCATTGGAATGGGAAGGGATAGTAGAATTGGTTGCCTTTATGAAGAGGAGGCAAAATAATCAGCAAATTACTTTATGAAATCTAGTGTGTGAGAATTTACTGTCTTTTTTTGTAAAAAGTACTATAATCATCATTTAAAGCCCCAGAAGAGGATGAAATAACTTGTTTTACAAGAAATGGCAGAGTGATTTTTTAAGAAAGGGATAAGTTTTGAAAGTGTATGAAAAGCGTACTAACAAATACAGAGCAAGAGAATGTTGATTTACCTTTGCCAGGCATGAGAGATTGATTTTAATTGAATGTACAATTAATGAAATGAAGTGCTTAAAATTATAGTAACAGCAGGAAGCAGCAACAATACAGCTGTGTATTGTAACCAAAGACGTGGTCAAGGAGTCCTGAATAGTACAAAAACAAAATGATGCACATATCCAACAAAAAGCAAGATTGTATGGTCTGTTTAGCTGGACAAAACTTCAAATTATACCAGGTAAAAACAAATGCAGTTGGGCAGTGGAGAGAGATAGTGCTGGAAATAGGTTTGGCTTCTTTACAAGTAGTAGAGAAACTATGCACTGTTCTCATGAAGAACAAAGTGAAGTGTTGGTGGACAAAGTCAGAAGTCACATGACACCAGGTTGTAGTTCACTGGTTATATTTGAAATCACAAGCTTTCACTTGAAGGAACAGCGTTCCAAAAGATTGATTTCAAATAAACCTGTAGGACCATAATCTGGTGCCGTGTGACCTCTGACCTAAGAATGGTAGTGTGGAGTGACTGCACTCTTACAATTAAAGGGAAACAACGGAAGGATTCAAAATCATGAAGGATTTAAAATCATATCACAGATGTAGATGAATGGGGCCTGAACAAATCGTGGATTAGGAGGAAACTCATTCAGTGGAGAAAAAAAGTCTACTAGGAACTGTAGATTTTAAGGTGAACAAAGAAATAGGTTAAGGACTTTAGGAAGGCATTGCGGTAAGGAAGGAGTTGAGATAAGATCAGATGAGATACCTTAATCCTGGATATGATAATTTAATATTCCATAATATTACTGTGATCCATGGGCAGATAGGAATAGGACTCAAACAGTACTTCAGCTCAGCCAAGCAGAGACTTTCCTGCCATGACAAGAGAATCACTGTCATGAGCAATTCAACCCATGATAAGAAATTGGAAGTGAGAAGTGTTCTGAAAAAGACAGAGGTTAGTGAATGTGGGAAGAAGTACTAATGAACTTCAATAAAAACGTAGTAAAAGTAAAGCAAGCCGGAGGATACAGTTCCAAAGAATTATGAAAGCTGGAGAAAGTTAGGGTGAGACTTGATAAAGATTTCCCATCTGTGAAAGCAAAGGAAAAGCTCTAACGTTCTTGCGGAGGACAAAATGATCCAGTTCAGAAGAGAATTGTGAAAATAGGAAAGAAATTAGAAGGAGACAGAACAAAGAGAAAAGGAATATGGATTAGGGGAATAGTTGGTTTCCAATAATTTGCGTTTCTAGTCCTTGTAAACAGTGAAGGAAGAAAACCTTTTTTGTTCAAACGACAGGTACAACAAAATATAACTGGGAACTAATAAGCAGGACAGCTATGATATAGATTTGGCTTATATTGCTGAAGACAGTTCATGCAAACATGTTGCATGAAGTGGGGGAGATTGCACAAAACACAATGATATTTGTAGGATTAATCTGTGAAAAGAAAGGCAGGATCTCAATTAGAATCCTTGCACAGCAAATCAGCAGTGGAAGCAATGTTGAGGAAAGAGAGGTAGTTGTTAAAATAAGCCTTGGCAAATAATCTGAGAAAAGAAATTCATGACCAGATGAAAGACAGTAAATAGGGGACAGGCTAGAAAATTATGGTAAATAACAGGATTTAAATGTTAATTTTATTTGAAAAAGACAATTACTTAAACACTGCGCCCAAGAAACAAAATGGATATCTGAAATTAAAAGAAAACACTGAAAAATCACAAGTTTACTTTCTCATCCACCAAAAGAAATGGCAGATTAGATAAGCCATCAGAAGTGGAACAAAAATATAACCAAATCTGTTGGCAGCTTTGATGAAAGAAAACAGATTCTCCAAACACATATTAAGTCAATAGTTCAAATAACATGTAACCTACTTAACAGAAAAGCAGGAAACAGGTGTTTTAGAAGATCTCAGCAAGGCGGTAACATTCATCAATCGTCAGTAATCAAATAAAGACAAATAGCTATAATTTTTAAGGTCAAACACAGACTTCGCAAACAGTGCAAATAACAAGATTTATTTTCAGATTCCTAACATTACCAAAGCAGATTATGTTAACTGTGTAAAAAGTGTTTTATCACTGTATTACGTTGTAAAGTGCAACTAAATTCATTGGAAATTAGATTTACTGACTAGCATATTAATACTTGCAGTAATCTATTTAAAGCAACATTAGTCAGAAAAGCCGGGACGAAACACTGCAATAATTCTTCAAGTCAATCACAAACAATCAGCTTCCTCCTTGTTTAGTGTCTTTACCATGTACCATTCTACCAGCATGCAAAAGCAGTTATGAATAGTATGCTTACATTTATTCATCTCACTTGCCGGGCAAATTATTACAGGAAATTGGCAAATGTTTGGCACTTTCCTCTCAATTATTATTTAAAATTTATCAAATAAATAACCGCATGGATATAATTACTTGTTCTAACAAGCCCCTAGCATAGTACGATTATAAAAGTTTTTTTTGAATTTATCAACTTACATTGGTGGAAATAAGTTGAAAGCAGTATATCCATTTGAGCTCAAGAGGGTTATAAATCAAATAATCAGATGAAAATGATGAATTTGGCCTTCTGACTGCAAATAATTACTATATTTTAACAGGTTCTGTAATTTTGTAAGTTGTCAAACAAATACAATAATTTATTGTGAATGCGACATCAACAGCAGGACACAGTTATAGTCAGTGCACATCCTTCCTGTCCCCACCCTGTCCCATGCCTGTTGCTCCTGTATCTCTCATTTCCCCATCAAACTGCTGTTTCCCTTTATCTTTTTGCTGTTTGAATAAAAATCCCTACTTATTTTTTGCGGTAATTAAAAGTCAGAAAATAATTTCAAGATTGCTGCTGTGAAGATATGGTTCCACAATAACACTCTCTGATTTGATCTTATTAATACATTACAAATAACTAACATTTCCTGTGGGAGGAGGTAAGGTTGCATGGATAAAGAAAGCTTTACCCAGTGAGACAAGGAAACAAAAAATTATTAGCACGACTACATTGTAGTGTGTAGAATCAAAACTACAACTTTTTGCGGTGGAATGATGCATGTTTAACTTTTACACAACACCAAGTTATAGTCCAACAGGTTTATTTGGAGGCACTAACTTTCGAAGCGCTGCTCCTTCATCAGGTGGTTCTGAAGCAGGATCCTAATCTTTAGCAAAAGATTATAGTGTCGTGCAGCTGAAATGATATATTGAACAAATGTAGATTTAAGTCTTTCATCTTTTAGAATGGATTTGCTATGTAAATCACAGAACTTCTTTTAAGTCACATTCTCAAGATAACTTCAGATTTTATAACAAAAGGTTCCATCTCAGCTCAGACAATGTATTAAAGTTATGAAGTTAAAGTGTGTTTGTATCCCAATCTTGAGTCAGACTGGTTCTATTTCTTAAGTGGAATTTACAAGATAATATATGGATTGACTGCCTGTAGGCTATGCATTTTTTGAGTAAAATAGAATATATTTGCAGAATTATATTTGCATATACAAATTCACCACATAAACGTGTGCGCACGTGGAGAAAGAGAGACAAAGTGAGTGTGTGCGTAAGTGCATGTGAGAGAGTGCGCGCGCCAGCTTGGTAAAGTATATGCGTGACAGTGATGGGGTATAAGCCTGTGAGATGGTGCATGCATAGGTGAGAGTGTAGGGGGTGTAATGTGTGTGCAATGAGAGAGGGCCTGCATGAGTGTGACAATATGTAACAGTGTGTGTGAGTGAGTGAGTGAGAGTGTGTGTGTGTATAGTGCAGTGGGGTCACCTGAAGTGTGACATGAACCCAAGGTCGTGGCACATGAACACGACGCAGTTTATCGGCTCCAGGAAAGTACTGGACAACAAAGGGTTCCCTGTTGGTTGCATCCAGTGTCTGTCTCCTGAGGAGGTCATTATGGTTTCTTGCTGTGGCGTGTCAGAACTGGCGACTGATGAGTTGAGTATTGTACCCTGTTCTTATGAGGGCATCCTTCACCACCTTCAGGTGTCCGTTGCATTCGTCCTCATATGAACAGATCCTGTGTATTCATCGGGCTTGTCTGTTGGGGTTGGCTGTTTAAATAAGTTTAGGGTGGAGGCTTGAGAAGTGTAGCATTGTGAGGTTATCCGTGCGTTTGCGGTCGAGTAAGGTGCTGAGGTGCCCATCCTTGATGGATGATGCGTGTGTCCAAGAATGAGACAGATACTAAAAGAGTAGTCCATGGTAAGTCTGATGGTGGGATGAAACTCATTAATATCATTGTTTAGTTGTTTCAGTGACACCTTGCCATGGGTCCAGGAGGAAAATGTTCTCAAAATTTCTGGTGTATAGGTTGGTTGGAGGTCCTGTGCAGAAAAGAAATCTTGTTCGAACCTGTGCATGAAAATATTGACATAGTGGAGTGCAAATTTGGCCCCCATGGCTGTTCTGTGTGTCTAATGAAGAACTGGTTGTCAAAGGTGAAAACGTTGTTGGATAGGATGAAGTGGATGAGTTGTTGAATGGTGCTTGGAGATAGGCAGTTGTTGGTATTGAATAGAGGCTGTTGCCATGATGCTGTCATCGTGGGGGATGCTGGTGTGGAGTGCTGAAACGTCCATTATGACGAAGAATGTTCCCATTTCGACTGGTCGGTGGATGTTGAGTTTCTTCAAGAAATCGGTAGTGTCGCGATAGTGGGGGTTCCGCGTACAATGGGTTTCAAGATGCCTTTGACATAGCCAGAGAGGTTTTCGCACAGGGTCCTGATGCCTGGTATGATGGGACATCCTGGCGTATTGGCTTTGTGTATCCTCAGATGCCATTAGAAGTCCCCTACCCGAGAAGTACGTGGGATGAGAGTGCGCAGAGAACTCTGAAGGACTGGATCAAATGTCTTGATCAATGTGTTTCGTTCATGGGTGTGTTTTTTGGTTGGTGGTTGCCTGTAGTGTTCCTGGTTGTTCAGTTGTCGGTACGCCTCCTTGCAGTAAACTGTTCTATTCTAAATGACAATGGCTCCTCCTTTATCTGCTGGTTTAATGCCAAAGTTGCGATTGGTTTTGAGAGCATGGATGACATTGTGTTGTGATCAGGTGATGTTTTACTTTACCTTGTGGGTGCGGCTGATGAATCTTGCATTTACACATTTCCCGACTCTGAGCACATGTCAAGTCCAGGGTAGTGGACCTTTGGTGAGGTCCAAATCGACGGCTCTTTTTGATTGCACCTCTACGGATCTCTGTGATGATTATTCTGGTTCGTCGGTTGGCTCATTGGGATCACTGTTGTCATCTTGAAACAGATATACTCACTGTCTCTTTCTCCTGCATGCACACACAAATATAATTTTATGGGGTGAATTTATACTTGTAGAATTATTTCTGAATATACATTCTATTTTGCTCAAAAAATGCACAACAGGCAGTCAATCCATATAATATCTTGTAAACTCCACTTCAGAAATAGAACCAGTCTGACTCAGGATTGGGATACAGACAGACTTTAACCTCACACCTTTAATACATTGTGAACCGAGATGGCACCTTTTGTTATAAAACCTGAAGTTATCTTTAGAATGTGACTTAAAAGTAGTTCTGGGATTTACATACTAAAGAACTGAAAATAGCAAACCCATTCGAAATGATGAACGACTTAATAGCAATCTACAAATGTTCAATATATCATTTCAGCTGCATGAAACTGTAAACGTTTGCTAAAAATTCTGTCTTATAATCCTGCTTCAGAACCACCTGATGAAGGAGCAGCGCTTTGAGAGCTAGTGCCGCCAAATAAACCTGTTGGACTATGACCTGGTGTTGAGAGATTTTTTAACTTTGCCCAGCCCAGTCCAACACCAGTTCCTCCAAATCATATTTAACTTTTAATATACTCTGCTCCCTACTCCTGATACATAATATATGTTAGTACTAGTTAGAGATCCATGGAAAAAGTGCAAACAGATGCAAATGCAACTCAACTTTGACTTGCTCTTTAAAAAAAAAGTATTTATATTGCAACTTCAGAAAAGCACCCTGTTCTATGCTACCCAAGACAACTACATCTGAAGAAGAATCCCTAATTATGTACAGGTCATTTTGCTATTATATGTGTTCCATAACGTGCATTCACTATAACGCGATTAATGAATTTCTGAAATACGGTCTTTTAAAATACATGTTGGCTGTAACGCGATTACATCACCAACACTTTAAGTACTGTTTCTAAAGTGCAATTTTTCTGTATTGCAGGGTTGCACAAAAACACAACTATCACTTCATGGAAGAACTACCTGCATAATAAAAACATGTTGGAGAAAACTCAGCAGTCTGACAGTATCTGTGGAGAGAGAGAGAGAGAGAGACAGAGTTAATGTTTTGAGTCTGAAATGACTGCTTCAGAACTTTATGATATGCAGTTTGTAGCCAAATAGGAACTGGGTAAAGAATGCCCAATCTAATTTCATAGAGGAGCACTGTAGTCAGCAGACAGTTTCTCACATCTCACCCGCGGCACATGAATGAATAGACACTGATAATCTACAATGTAATCCTATTTCTCTACTTAAGAAATGAAAGTCTAGGACTGGATATCTGAACTTTTACACTTTAGTACAACTATGAGAGATTCATATGGCTCAATCAGAAACTGTGTAAAACTTTTCATTAAAATATAATAACTAATAATGGTGAGATCCAAATACAAATATTATGTAGACTTTATTGAATGTTGCTCAAAACCTCAAATAAGTTGTCTTATTACAAAAGAGCTTCATACTCCCATAGGTTTACAGAATGGAATGGTTCTCTGGCACAGCATCAGAAAGACTAGTTGAAGAGAAAAAACATACAATATTTTATCCTTGAATTTCTAATGTTTGCTGTGTATGCATAACTCACTCCCTTTCTTGTTACTTGAGGTCTGTAGCATTGTGAGAAGCACATATAAAATAGGAAAAATCTATATTTAAATAGCTGACTAATTTTCAATGTGCAGCACAATCAAAAGTTTTTTTCAAGTCATAATTTCACCACTCAATTATTTTCACTCTGGTCACAAATGATAAATTCATTTATTCTCTGAATTCTAAAAAGTGACGTAATAAATTCATGATCAGACAAAGTTACAAATATCATGTGGTCACACAGTAATGTTCAAAGTTCAGGTTCTTTCCTTTTGACATAATTTACATATCATCAAAAAAAGTTGGTCTTTTTTGGAAGTATACTGCTGAAGGTTTTCCTTGTGTATGCATTTTTCCCACACATACTCCAAAATATGTATGAAATGCTCCATCATTATAGCCTGTAACTGTACACCAACTGTTGATTCCGGTTATTTGGCACTTGATTTACTGCTTTGAGCATTTTCCACATTGTGGGTATTGATCTGCAAGCTGCCAGAAAGCGCCTGGCTTCTCTGGAGCTGCAACTCTTCAAGATTCTTCCAAAGCTCTTCACGCTCCTGTTCTTTTTTCTTTTCGCTGCAAGACGAAACAGTAATTTACGACTGATTAGAACAATATAGGACCAGTATTATACAGTGGTTACTAATGGAGTGTTAAATATTAAAAACTGAACTTTCTGAATTAATCTTTAATTGCAGCAATTGGACAGTAACATATTTATGGAGTTATTAAATTTATTTTTCATAAATAATCACCATTGGCTCAATAGCCATAAAAAAGTCCTTGATTTTTAAAAATATTGTCAAAAGTACAATTATCATAAATTTTGTTACACAAATATTTGTCAGCTCCAAAAATGGATCATTTTAAAACCTTTGCTCTAAATCAGCTCATGTCAATTTACAAGCCAGTGTACAACAAATTTTGCAACTTGCCACTTACATGATTAAAGGAACTGTGGTTAACTTGCAGTGCATTTGTATAATGCTAGAAAAGCAGATTCAAATATTTATTGGTGCTATGCTAATGTGGAACACTGAAATGTTGGGGGATACTATGCATAACAGCATATAAAAGGGGCAACTTTTTCACGCAGAGGGTAGTACGTGTATGGAATGAACTGCTAGAGGAAATGTTTGGAGGGATATGGGCCAAATGGGGCTAGATTAATTTAGGATATCTGGTCGGCATGGACAAGTTGGACCAAACAGTCTGTTTCCATGCTGTACATCTCGCTGACTCTTTAATCAGGATTTTTAGTTTAGCTTTCAATAGCTGTTGAGGTTGTGAAAGCTGCTACATTTCTCTCTCTTTGCTACAGCTAAAAGTTTGGGTTCTCTTGCTGCTAGAATTACATGCAAGATAATCTATTTTACTGAATTTGCCTTTGCCAAGGATGTGTTTATTGGATATTAATATATTGAAGCAGTTAATGAGTCGTTTATTATTTTGTTAATAAATGACTCAGAGTTACAGTTATGAGTCTGTAACTCTATGAGTCGTTACTCAGAGTTACAGTTAAGCCAATTATTTTTGTTTTTATTTTGTTTAGCCCTGACAGAACAAAAAGAAAAGGATAACCCTTCAAGATGAAAGGGAGAAAGAAAGAGAAAAAAAGGGAGAGAAAGAGTGTTTTTGAACCTTTAGAACTGAAAACTCGAAGTTGATTTCAAATGGCTCAGGTAGGGATAAAGGTAGGAATAGTGATGAGCACAGTGATGGTGAGCAATTCCATCGTAGTGAAAGGCCTGGTGGGAATCTGTTTTAATATGTCCAAGTGTTGCCTCAGTTCGATGAGAAAGAATGCAGAAGCCTTTCTCATTTCATTTGAGAAAGTGGCTAAACACGTAAAATGGCCAGTGACTATGTGGGTATTGTTGATCCAAACAAAGATAGTAGGTAGCACTAGTGAGGTATTTGCATCACTAACTGGGAGTATGAGGAGGTGAAAAACACCATCTTGAGTACATACAAGTTAATACTAGAAGCCTACAGATATTTTAAGAATCTAAGAAGTGAACCTGGTCAAACATACATGGAGTTTGAAGGGATCAAACAAAGTAACTTCAATAGGTGGTAAGGACACTGAAGATATATCAAACATACAATGCTCTTAGATGATTATTTTGGAGGAGTACAAAAATTTACTTTTTGAAGGAGGGAGAAATTGTGCAAGAGCACAGAGTTAAGACTGCAAGATTAGCAGTGGAATCGGCAGATAATTATCAGTTGGCTCATAAATCAAAGTTTGGCTTCTGAAATCAATTTCAATCAGTGAGGGATAGAAAGAGGAACAGAGAAATCTTCAGGTAGAATGGAAAAGGAGATCTCATTGAAGATGGTAAAGACAGTTTGTCACAGGGTAAAAAGGAAATCCACGAGGGGGAAAAGAGAATTAAAAAAGTTCAGTGTTTTCACTGCAATAAAGTAGGCCATATAAAGTTGTGTGTTAGGGGTTTAGAAAAAGCACTGGGAAGAAGCATGTGGGAAAACAGGATAAGCCAGTGAATTTTGAAGTAGTAAAGGAAAGTATGATGGAAGCTAAAAAGCTGCAAAAGAATGTACAACCTGATCAGGAGTTGGTTGAGAAGCAATTACTAGATCTCTTTAAGGAATTTAGTTCCATGGGAAATGTTTACTCATGTGTACTCAGAGAAGTAAGTAAAGAAATTAAAATTTTAAGAGATACAAGAGCAAGTCAATCTTTGATGGTGAGAGTTTAGGAGATTCCTAATTCAGAAGGCATATTGCCAGAAAAGGCAGCATGGAACTCATGATGGGAAGATCAATGGTCCATAAAGTGAGGTTGGAGAGTCCGGTGAACAGTGGTGAAGTTGTGGTAGGAGTAATAGAGAAATTCTCGGTTCTAGAAATGCAGTTTATCTTTAATAATGATATAGCTAGATGACAGGTGGGAATGATGCCTACTGTAGTTGAAAAGCCTGTGGAAAATCAGGCAACTGAGATGTTACAGGAAGTATATCTTAGGATTTTTCCTGACTGCATGGTAATAAGGCCACAAAGTCACAGGCTGAAGCAGGAAATTAAGGAGTAAAGATAAGGAAGTTGAAACTATGTTTGATCAAATGGTTGAGAAAAAAAGAACAGGTGGAGGACAAAATGAATATTTTAAGTTCAGAGAAATTAGCTGAATTACAACAGAAAGATGAAAAACGAAAGCAGTTTATCGAAAAGAATACAAAGAAAAATCTCTGTATACCCCAGAAAGTTACGATCTTAAACATGAAGTCTGAGGAAATTTGGTATCAAAAATGTGCCAGCCATATTTCAAAGACTAACCAGTAAGGTCATTTTGGAATTACCCAATTGTGTGATATACATCAATGATCTGGTGATTTTTAGTCACACATAGAAGGAATACTTGGAGCATCTACCCGAATTGTTCAATCGACTTCAGCAGGTGGGCTTGGTGATAAACCTGGCCAAAAGTGAGCTTGCAAAAGTCCAATCTTGTTCCTGGGCCATGTCATTGGACATGGACAAATGGCCCCATGGGATGTCAAAACTAAGGTTACTGGGGAGTTTCCTATACCATCAATAAAGAGGGAAGTACCACGATTCCTGGGACTGCATGGCTTTTAATCAGAAGTTCGTATTGAATTTTAGCAGTGTGGTTGCTCCACTGACTGACTTGTTGAAGTAGTACTGAACATTTCATTGGATTGAGGAATGACAGAAGACACTTGGCAGCCTGTAAACTGTGTGACCCACTGTCTCTGTGTTAGCCACACCTAACTGCACAAAGCCATTCAAGGTGGCTATTGATGCAAGTGATGTGGGTGTCGATGCTGTACTCTTGGAAGATGACAACGAGAAGATAAAAAGCTCTATTGGGTATTTTTCCAGAAAATTGATTAATTATCAGCAGAAATATTCCACAATAGAGAAAGAGACCTTATATGGGCCAAGAGCTGGCAAACGGGACGAAATTAATTTAGAATATCTGATCGGCATGGACGAGTTGGACCGAGAGGTCTGTTTCTGTGCTGTACATCTCCATGACTTGGTGTTGGTTTTGCAATATTTATATTGCCAGTAATGTATCTGAAATAACTGATTATACTGAGCATAACGCTTAAAATTTTTGAAATATTTAAGGATAAAAATACCAGACTGTTTATTGCAGCTGTTCAATTTGAAAATTATACGTGTGACAGAATGAGGAAACGTAATGGCCTACACCTGAAACTACTTTGAAGGAAGATGGAGGCATTTGATGGCGGGAAAAAAAAAAGACTGAAGTGGCATACAGTAGTGAATGTTTGCATTCTTTGAATCAATGTAGTGTAAATGTATTGCATGAACAGCATAAATTAAAGGTTTTTAAAAATGAAGCTATCTTAATGTGTTGATTTTCTTGGTGTGGTCCATAACAGTATGCATATTGCAAGAAGATAAATGTACTTCCACAAGATACACAGAGCAAGATTCTGCTGCCCACTACACTATTGAAACAGGATGAAAAGAGACAAGGTTCATTGCCCTTTGTCAATCACAAAGATGAAAAACTGAGTAGGTAATGCTAATGAGTTACAGCTGACTATACCTACAAACAATAAAACTGTTAGTTTCTCCACATTTCAAACTGTATTTTTTTATAAGCAACTTATTAAATACTTGAAAGAGGAAAATATAAAACAAAAATTGAAAGATTATTGCATACCGTTGTCTTTCTGCTTTGTAAGATGCTGTAAGTTCATCAAACAGTGACCCATTCATCTCCATTAATGTTTTTAGTACGTTATAAACGAGTGCTACAATGGTTCTGGAAAACAAGTTTGCATTCACTTAAATGTACAGCAAGATTACAATTGCAGAAGTATTTACAAAATCATGAAACATGAAACAGATAATGTAAGCAAACTGAAAACATTTGTGATGTAATAGTACAATTGAAAATGAAAATCAATATTTGACCCAAAACACAAAACTGTAGATGAATTCAAACTAGCAAAGGACAAATTAGCAATGATATCAAGAAAACTTCCTTCACAAAAATGCTTAACATACATACTGGCATTCCAGACAGAGCAATGGAACACCATGAAATTAGTAAACAGTTGGAGCTGTGATGGTCTGATTGGATACTTCATAACAGATAACGTTAACTTGGCCAGAATGGCATCCTCTACCCAGAGATATTAAACAAAAGTATTAACTTAAAAGATTCTATTCGGTTGGATAGAATATTTGACATGAGTAAGGATGTCAAGATCAAAAGGCATGCGTAGGAGCAAGAAGTGAGTTGAATTTTTTCACTATTTATTTTCACAAAGAATAGTATCCCTCAAACAGATTAGAACATGTGTAGTATACAAAAGGGAGATATCCTGAAGCACCTCACTGTCAATTAATTATTTTTGAAGTCTAGTCATGTTATACTGCAGGAACTGAAACATATCAGTCAACTTGTGTACAAGTGACCACAAACAGCAAGGTGATAATGACCAGCGAATCAGTTTTTCTGTGATGTTGATGGTGGCATAAATAATGACCAAGACACTGGGCATATCTTCCCTGCTTTTTAAAATAATGTCATCAATCTTTTGCATTTAGCTGAAAAATGGGATCCTTTAATTGTTCAACCAAAATTCAGCACTTCGGACAGTACAGCAGTCTCTCAGTACTACACTGGAAAGCCAGCTCTGATTTTCATGCAAAACTAACAATTGAGACTGTTTTAAACAGATATTCAGGACAGGTAACAATAATATAAAGCAACCTCAAAAACATAAGGATGAAAAATTGTCATCTTGTAACTATTACCTGTAAGACCAATATTGAAAAACTGATGTAAAAACACTGCAGGAGAGTACACAAAAACATTAGCCTGAATCATCTGATAAAGTGAGCAGTGAATATCTGAAGTGCTAGGTTTGTTCAACTGTAAATAAACCTTAAATTATAAAAACTTACGGGTTCCAGTGTTCCTTGGAGATTCTGTATAAACTACCAAACATAATTGGTAGAATTTTCTCAGAATTATCTTCTATTAGACTAAGTATGTACTCATTATTCCAGAAATACAAAGCTCTTTCTGCGACCTATGGAGAAAAATAATATTTGAAAATGCTCACTTTAAAATAAATATTCAAGATTGTTTACTGTATGTGCAAGCATTGATTTCCTGAACAAATGTTTTCATCATGCCTTAAAGGACCCCATGATCAGATGCATGTAAAAGGATGGAAAAGAAGAAGTACATCATTAAAATGTCTCCTTCCTTTTGGATTTGAAACTGCAACAAGTACAAGGAGAATAATCACCTTTATTTTATCTTCCTTCCCAATATAAATTTAACTAATTTTCAGAATCATCATCAGTAATTGATATTTCCCATTCCAACCATAATTTAGATGCTTTCAGAAAAAGAGGTGCTTGCAACTTCCACTTTGATTGCTGAATTGTCATTTTGTTCTATTTTGACCATGAAGACCATCACAGTGAGCATGCAATAGTAATGACCAAAAAAAAACAAAAGAAAGGAAAAGACCCTCACTTTTCATGTTTTCCACTTGTATGCATGTAAGGAACACATCCAGCGAAGGTTATGGAAGTATTGTGAACAGTAATTTTTTTTTCTGTTCAGCCTCAACAGTGTTCTAATTTTGATCCCAACTTACTAGCATGCACTTTTCCCACAGTAAGCAAAATGATGCCTTTTTCAAGTAAACCTGTGCTAAACTGCAAACAGGATTGTAGCAGGATCCAGTGCTATTAAGAGTCTGATTAGCAAAATAAAATTAATCTTTACAGCCAGCAGCAAGAGATGTTTAGTCTATGGCACTTTTTTAGACATCTGCACAGAACAACTGTAAGTCAATATAGTGGCCATATTGTGTTGGAAGTACTCCTGCTTCTGCTGATTTTGGAACAGTTTTCCCTGAAAATTTTCTTTCGGTCTTTTCTTTGACATTCACCAGTGTTCACTGGATGGTCTGCTCAACACCTGGAGTAAATAAGTGACAGGTGCTATACATATGTTCAATTAGTACTCCATAGCTGGAGTAGGAACCAGTTTGCATACTTAAACAGTCTCCCTCCATAAACAGGAGAGCATGCCTATTAGTAATGCACTTACAGGTAGCAATATTTTCTAATCAAGATTTTGGATAAGATTTGTAGCTCAGGTTGTAGGTTTGTTCTCAGACGTTACATCACCACGCTAGATGGCATGTTAATTAGCATGGTGTTGGAACGGCTGAGAATAAACCCATCAGCTCAGTGAGTAAACCTACAACCTGATTTTCTAGTCAAGCTGTTCAGAGACATTAAGACACACATTTGGAGCAGGTGGGACTTGAATCCAGGCCTCCTGGGCCATGGGGTGGACACTACCACTGCACCCTAAGAATCCCTTTAAAGAGAAAGGGGAATATCCTATCTAATAGGGTCTGAAAAAATGCTCAAGACCAAAAGCAATGAGGGAACAGGTAGTGGATTTAAATATTTTAATCAGCCTGTTCAGACACACCTCTTTGAGCAGGTGGCACTTGAACCAAGGTCGTCTAGTCCAGAGATGGGAACACTATCACTGCACCACAATAGCCCCAGTTCCACTTATAGGTTCGCCTGAAAAGTCCAACAGCTGATAATTGGACATTAATGACACAACAGAACTGCTGTCTTGGTAATCAACTGTCAGCCATCCTTTAAGGCAATGAGCAGTTGAAAGATATGTCAATTTCTGGAATCAAATTCAGGTTGCGCACAAGAAAAGGACAATATGAACAGTTGCAAAATTCAGACTACTTTTAATTTTGTTGCCATTATTGTTACTGCATTACAGGACATAAAAATAAAGTGCATATTTTAAAAAAGGCATTGTTTAACCATGAACAATATAGGTCAGTTAGCATACGTTTATAGAATGGCACTTATTAGGATACAGGTTGAGTTTTAGATGAACTGAAATTGAAGCAAGATGGGAGGCAGGCCTGAATTGTACTGGGATAGTCCAAGCAAGAGGTTACAAGGTAAGAATGAGAGTTTTAACTGCAGAGTTTGAGGCAGGGTGGAAGTTGGGCAATGTCACAGAGGGAGAAAATAAGCTGTCTTAGCGATGGCGCAGAAGACAATCATAAGCTTACCTCAGTGTCAAATATAATACCAAAGTTGTAAGCAATCTGACTCAACCTCAAACAATTGCATGAGGGGGATAGAGTTAAAAAAAATGTGGCAGCAACCAATATTTGGTTTGGGGAAATTTCTGCTCAACTAGTACTGGATGTTGGACAAGAATAACATTGATGTTTACTACAATCTGTGATGTCATAAGCATTTTTAAATAAATAGTTATCCTGACATACAAAGTTCTTTTCAATAAAATACTTACACTCATTTTACAAATTCGCTATGAACAAAATTGTAATACTTTCTCTTATTTACCATTTATAATATAGTGGAACTGGATGAACAATGCACAACTCCATTATCCTAACATGTTTCTGGAAGTCAAGCTTTGGGAGTCAAGTGGACGAATCACAATGATCTATTATAACGACTGTGATTATACACTGTCATAATACATAAACAATTGAGCTTAACAAAGCAATTCAAAATAGTCCAATTATAAAACAATTATTGCAGTGGTGCTCAAGAGGTACCAAGGCTCACCTGGAAATGTGGGTTTGATACACATTTGGCTACTTGCTTGAACAAAGGTTCTTGGATCTTTTTGAACTGAGAAGGTTCTATCACATCCAAAATTTCTTCTACTTCACCCAAGTACATAACCTAAGAGCAGCATTTAGAGTTGCAATGAGTCAGTCACAAAAAAACCTCAAAATTGTTCCCTTTCTATTGTACAGAATAGAAAATACATTTTACCACCATAGAGAGAAATTCTTCTCGAAAACGATTTTGTTCAAAAAAAAAGACCATGCCAAGTCCATCACCAGCAACTCAGCACAGTAATAAACATATTGGTAAAATACTTACATACTGAGGAAATATATATATTAAATCAATGAATCTACCAATTAAAAATATTGATGAAAAACATAAATCTTAATAATAAACAAGGGTCATAGAAAAGCCAATAACATATTCTCATTAAATTGGAACCCTTCTTGCTTACAGTAGTTCCACATATCAAACATGATTTCAGGGCCGACAGAACCCTTAAAATCTTTTCTGGATTATCTTACAAACACTGGTTTACTTGAAGATTTTTCTGGGTTATCTGATGTTGTATAAATGACATTCAGGCCTGGTACCATGCTCACCCAATACGAAAGATATACACACACTTTATAGAAGCAAAGTACCAGACTGTGATGATATATGGGTGTCGTGCATGAATTCTATTCATCACAGCCCAAGTTGAGGACATGGGAAGGCAAGTGTACCTTCACACTACGGTGGCCATCCACACACATATGACCATGATTATTTCAGCTGAGAAGAACCAAGCTTGGCAAACCTTTTGGCCTGTAAAGTTCAGCACCACAGCAGAAAAGCTTCATCCAACCAGTCATAGATTCACAGAGATGTACAGCATGGAAACCTCTCCCTTTAGCTGAAATCCTCCAACCCTGGCAACATTCTTGTAAACTTTTTCTGCACCCATTCATGTTTCTTAACATCCTTCTGATAGGAAGACGACCAGAATTGCACGCAATATTCCAAAAGTGGCCAAACCAACATCCTGTACAGCCACAACATGACCTCCCAACTCCTATAGTCAATGCTCTGACCAATAAAGGAATGCATACTAAACATCATCTTCACTATCCTATCTACCTGCGACTCTACTTTCAACGAACTATGAACCTGCACTCCAAGCTCTCTTTATTCAGCAACACGCCTCAGGACCTTACAATTAAGTGCATAAGTCCTGCTCTGATTTGCTTTCCCAAAATGCAGCACCTCTCATTTATCTAAATTAAACCCCATGTACACTCTTCAACCCATTGGCCCAGTTGATCAACCTTCTGTTATACTCTGAGGTGACCTTTGTTGTCTATTCCACCTCCAATTTTGGTGTCACCTGCAAACTTACTAACTATACCTTCTAAGTTTATATCCAAATCATTTCTATAAATGACGAAAAGTAGTGGACCCAGCACCGATCCTTGTGGCACACTACTGGCACTCCAGTCTGAAAAGCAATCACCATTCTCTGTCTTCTACCTTTGAGCCAGTTCTGTATCCAAATTGCTGTTCTCTCCGTATTCCATGAGATCTAACCTTGCTAACCAGTTTCCCATGGGGAACCTTGTCGATCGCCTTACTGAAGTCCTTATAGATCATATGCCATATGTCTATATAGCGTCTGCAGTCCTCACTTTCTTCATATAGATAATGTCTACCACTCTGCCCTCATCAATCCTCTTTATTATTTCTTCAAAAAAACTCAAATCAAGTTTGAGAGACATGATTTCCCATGCACAAAGCCATGCTGACTATCCCTAATGCCTTTCCAAATACATGTAAATCTCGTACCTCAGGATTCCCTCCAACAATCTGCCCACCACCGATGTCAGGCTCACCGGTCTATAATTCCCTGGCTTTTCCTTACCATCTTCCTGAAATAGTGGCACCATGTTAGCCAACCTCCAGTCTTCCGGCATTTCACCTGTGACTATCGATGACACAAATATCTCAGCAAGGGGCCCAGCAATCACTTCCCTAGCTTCCCACAGAGTTCTAGGGTTCACCTGATCAGGTCCTGGGGATTTATCCACTTTTATGCATTTCAAGACATCCAGCACTTCCTCCTCTGTAAGATGGACATTTTTCAAGGTGTCACCATCTATTTCCCCACATTCCGCATCTTCCACGCCCTTCTCCACAGTAAACACTGATGCAAAATACTTGTTTAGTATCTCCCCCATCTCCTGCGACCCCATACATAGGTTGCCTGAGGGGCCCAATTCTCTCCCTAGTTACCCTTTTGTCGTTAATGTATTTATAAAAAACCCTTGGATTCTCCTTAACTCTATTTGCCAAAGCTATCTCGTGTCCCTGTTTTGCCCTCCTGATTTCCCTCTTAAGTATACTTCTACTGTCTTTATATGCTAAGGATTCACTTGATCTATCCTGTCTATACCTATCATATGCTTCCTTCTTTTTCTTAATCAAACCCTCAACTTCTTTAGTCATCCAGCATTCGCTATACCTACCAGCCTTCCCTTTCACCCTAACAGGAATATACGGTCTCTGGACTCTCATCAGCTCATTTTTGAAGGCTTCCCATTTTTCAGCCGACCCTGTACCTGTGAACACCTGCACCCAATCAGCTTTTGAAAGTTCTTGCTTAATACCGTCCCTTCCTCCAATTTAGAACTTCAACTTCTAGATGAGGTCTATCCTTTTCCATCACTATTTTAAATCTAATAGAAGTATGGTCGCTGGCCCCAAAGTGCTCCCCCACTGACACCGCAGTCATCTGCCCTCCCTTATTTCGCAAGAGTAGGTCAAGTTTTGCACCTTCTCTTGTAGGTACATCCACATACTGAATCAGAAAATTTTCTTGTACACAATTAACAAATTCCTCTCCATCTAAACCCTTAACATTATGGCAGTTCCAGTCTATGTCTGGAAAGTTAAAAACCCCTACCCTAACCACCCTAGTATTCTTACAGCTAACTAAAATCTCTTCATAAATTTGTTTCTCGATTTCCCTCTTACTATTAGGGAGTCTACAATTTAATCCCAATAAGGTGATCATCCCTTTTTTATTTCTCAGTTCAACCCAAAATATACATCCCTCGATGTATTTCCAGGAATATCCTCCATAAGTACAGAAGCATTGCTATCCCTTATCCAAAATGCCACTCCCCCTCCTCTCTTGCCCCCCGTTCTGTCCTTCCGAGAGCATTTGTATCCTGGAACATTAAGCTGCCAGGCCTGTCCATCCCTGAGCCACATTTCTGTAATTGCTATGATATCCCAGTCCCATGTTCCTAAACATGCCCTGAGCTCATCTGCCTTCCTTGTTAGGCCTGTTGCATTGACATAAACACAATTTAATCTATCAGTCCTACCTTTGATCCTGTCTGTTTGACTCACTCCCTTTCCCAACTGTACCAGTCTCAGATTAATCTCTTATCTCACTATTTCCCAGGGTCCCATTTCTCCCACCTCCAACCATACTAGTTTAAATTCTTCAAAGCAATTCTAGTAAATCTCCCTGCCAGTATATCAGCCCCCTTCCAATTCAGGTGCAATCCATTCTTCTTGTACAGATCAAATCTACCCCAGAAGAGATTCCAATGATCCAAAAATGTACATTGTTCTCCCCTGCACCAGCTTCTCAGCCACACATTCTTCTGCTCTATCCTCCTATTCCTACTCTCACTAGTTCGCAGCACCGGGAGTAATCTAGATATTACTACCATCAAGGACCTCTTTTTCAAATTCCTGCCTAACTTTCGACATTCTCCCTTCAGAATTTCATCCTTTTCCCATCCTATGTTGTTAGCTCCCATAGCACAATGACCTTCTGCTGATCCTTCTCCCCTTTGAAACCGTACTTCACCCTCTCAGAGATATCCTTGATCCTGGCACCAGGGAGGCAACACACTATTCTGACTTTTCATTGCTGGCTGCAGGAACATCTGACTCGAGAGTCCCTTATCACAATTGATCGCTTGGAACCTGACATACTCCCTTCTGAAGACCTTTTAGAATTACCTTCTTTAGTATGAAATGGTTACCTCGCTTTCATTATGCAACATAGGTCTCTAAGTTAATTTTCCTGATGGAGTACCATTTAAATAAACAAACTCAAAAATCAGGTTATTTTTCAGAATGCCACCAAAAGACAGCAACTCATGTTAAATAGTGTACAAAGTAGTAATACTTTTGTGTGACCTACAGAAAATATTAAGTTGATGGAGAAAACAAATAATTTACCTCTTTTTGACTGACAGTTTTTGGCCAAAATTTTAACAATCCTCGAATAACCTATAATCGAGAATAAAAACATGTTTGCATTAAACATATCATAAATTAACTTCACAACAGAGAAAATCAAATTAATTATACTTTTCTTTATTCCTACATAGACTGAAAAAGGTCTATTTTAGTGACAAGTGCACAGGATAAATAATGTACCTCCAATTTAAAAATAGACCATCTCTGAACATTAAACAATGATTATACAAACAAAGTACATGTTCAGATCATGTCATTCCAGTTTGTAAATTGATAATAGATAATTTTACAAATAATTCACAATATGAATAAATTAATTCAAATACTGGAAAACTAATTTTGGATACAAGTAATTACAAGTACATGAATTGGGAACAGAAGGTGGTCATGTAGCTCCTCAAGCCTATTCATTCTTAGTGACTCACCAGTTTTAGTTTATGCCATTTTATGACTTGCAAAAATTAATAATTACAGAATTAGTACAGAATCAAACTACTGGTCTCCATCAATCTTCAATGAATGTTGCTGTACCTGTACTGTGGGTTATCATAGAGGGCTGGATCCAAGAAAAGAATGAGATTTTGATTAACTTCTCAGGATCAATGTGGAACACTATTTTAAAGAAAAGCATTCTGGCAAAAAGAAAGGATGTCAACCTTCTTGGGCTGTACTAAAGATTACTTTCATATTCAGTGCTGAGGAATACTTATTTCCTGTGATCTAAATTAATATTTCAATTCAATAGGTACAATACTAATCTAGCATCTAGGTTGATCAGAACCTTTATCGTGATTCTTTTTTATCATAATCACTCCTATTCTTGGGCTCTGAAAGCGAAGAACAAACTCTCAGGCCAGGTGGCTTAGGCTGTGACCTAGAAATAAAATTTACTTAAACATAAAAAGTTAAACAGCAACAAGAAAGCAAAGTAACTAATTAATTTCAATTCAATTAATTAAAATTCCTTTTATCTAAAGAGAGTAAAAGATGCAATGTTTTATTAATTTTACAACAGGGAATACAGATTAAAAGGAGAGGACTGACAACAAATGTTTGCCTTTAATGTCATAAAATGCCCCAAGTGCAGTATTTTAAATGAAATCTGACACAGAGCGATAGTAGGATATGCTAGGATAGATGATGAAATGTTTGAACGACAATCTTAAAGTAGGACACAAAAGCAGAAGAGTTTACCCTTCGTGGAATCTTAATTTACACATACTCATACAACATAGCTGAACAGGAAGAATGACTGAACTGGTAAAGGTCACTAGGTGTGCTTATCTGCTTAGATGGAATCAATATAAACATGGCTTTCTCCTCTGTGTAATAACATTCTTGCAGTGGGCCCCATCTGCCTCGTTTTCACATCAATGTAATTTTTCCATACTTGTGAAACTACAAAATTATTGGCATTCTTAGCCAATCTGGTTAAAGCAATGATGCCCAGCAGAAATTGTTGACTAGCTTCAGCAATGGTACCAAATGAGATTAGATTCCTTCAGCCCAACAAGTCCACACCAACCCTCCAAAGAGTAACCCACCCAGACCCACTTCCCTCTAATACACCTAACACTATGGGCAAGTTAGTATGGCCAATTCACCTGACCTGCATATTTTTGGACTGTGGAAGGAAACTGGAGCATCCAGAGGAAACCCACGCAGACAAAGGGAGAATGTGCAAACTCCACACAGACAGTTGCCCGAGGCTGGAAATGAACCTGGGACCTTGGTGCTGTGAGGCAGCAATGCTAACCACTGATCCATCTTGCTGCCTAATTTAGCTTCATGCACTAATTTTAAATGACAACACACTGCACAAACTCAGAATGCAATGGGGCTCTTGTGACACAGTTGTAGTGCCCTCTGCGTCAGAAGGTTGGGGCTCAAGTCCAACCTGCCCTGAAGATGTGTCATAACATGTCTGAAGCGAATAATTTTGTTTTGAAACTTAAAATATAGGTAAATGCATTTCACATGGCTGTCTTCATATACATCTACCACCATTCAACAACCAAGGAAATAAAACATTCCCACAACAAACAAATACATGGACCCTTCTTTTAATCTTGCCATTTTTACCAAAAATGCACAAAATATGCAAAGGACACATTGACACACATAGATAGGGGTCAAATGGCTGTTGTATCTAACATCTTATTTTGAATTTAATCAGAATTGCAGTGAATCACATCTGGACTCCCAATTTGTAACGTGTGATGAAGGAAAGTAAAACAGAAAAACGTGTGAATAACACACGCTGGTCCCACTCATTTTGTATACTTCAAATTGGAGTTGCAGAATGCCCATCTCTTCCTTTTCAAATGTAACCATTTTATCCCCCCCTCTGGATGATGGCTAATGAACAACAGTACTTCACAGTTACTTGCTGTAAAATAACCACACAATATTCTGAAAGACCATCTAAAAATCAGTCCTGTAAGAAAAGCAGGTTCCTCCTCTAAATTCTGTGCCTTTCTTTGTATGTATGGCTGGATACTTTTCACCGCAACTTAAACATGATCTTCAGATGTGGAGCTGCAATAGTTAGGGAACACACACTTAAAATGACAGTTCATGCAAAGTTTAAATTCTGTATATACAAATGCCTTTAAGGCTTTTTTGTTAAGTGTGACATAAACCTTTCTGCCCACATCTCACAATCTTGTTGCCCTGTCCAATGACTAAGTCAAATGCCTGCAAAAATACCCATGTCATTCTCATTTCTGAATTTTAGAAACTCTCCTGGCCACTGTATCATGGGCTCGAACAACTGTGTATGCACTTCAATGAATTACATGCAATGACCAATTTACAATGCAAAGTCCAACTTGGTTCAGTGGTAGAACTTGTGTCTCTGAATCAGAAGACTGTGTTCAAATTCAGTGTTAGGACCTGAAAACATAATCTCAATAATATTTTGTGCAGAACTGAGAAAGGATAAATTATTGGAGGTGCCATTTTTGAACTACATGTTGAGCTGAGGTTTCAATGTACCTGGTGATAATCTGTCACATGCAACAAATATCTTACCCTTTCCATAAAAATCTGGAAGGCATCCTGATGAACATTATTCCTTAAATAACATTATTTACAACATCACTTTTTGTAGGAATTTGCTAATGTTTTCACACACTAACAATTGACATATTTACCAACAAAATGGCACTTCAAAACAGACCGGAAGACCAGAAGATATTGGAGCAGAATCGCACTCTTGGCCCATTTAGTCTGCTTCACCACTTGATCATAGCTGATTTGTTTCTCAGTAAATCTTGATCGTCTTATTAATCAACAACGTATCCATCTCAGTCGTAAATATACTCAGTTATAGTCCAATAGGTTTAATTGGAAGCACACTAGCTTTCAGAGCGCCGCTCCTTCATCAGGTGATGAAGGAGTGACGCTCCGAAAGCTAGTGTGCTTCCAATTAAACCTGTTGGACTATAACCTGGTGTTGTGTGATTTTTAACTTTGTGCACCCCAGTCCAACACTGGCATCTCCAAATCTTAAATATACTCGATGACTTGACCTCCACAGCCTTCCGCAGCAATGTGTTCTACATATTTACCACACTTCGGCTTAAGAAATTCCTCCTTATCTCAGTTATAAGGGCTGCCCCTTTACTCTGAGGCTGTGCCTTCGAGACCTCGTCTTGCGTACCAGTAGAAACATCTTCGCCATGTCCACTCTTTCTCAGTATTCTGTATGTTTCATTGGAGATCACCCCCCCTCATCCTTTTAAATTCCATCAATTATAGTCCCAGTGTCCTCAGCCACTCCTCTTATGACAAACCCTTCATCCCTAGGATCATTCTTGTCAACCTCCATTGTATCCCTCCCAAGGCAGTACATCATTCCTTACATCGGGGGCCCAAAACCTTTTCAATATTCCAAATACAGTGTGACCAGGCCTTATACAGCCCTAGCAGTACATCTCTGCTCTTGTATTTAAGCCTTCTTGAAATGAATGCTCACATTGCATTTGCTTTCCTAACTGCCAGTTGAACTGCATGTTAACCTGAAGAGAATTCTGAACTAGAACTATTTCCCATTCAAAAAAATAGTCTGTGCCTCTATTCCTCCAACAAAAGTGCATTACCTCACACTTTCCCACACTGTATGCTATGTCACTTCTTTGCCTACAGGTAGTTCTCCCATAATGCAGTAGTTGTATTCCTGTGCAATGCTATATTATAGAAATTCACGCAACAGAAATAATGGGGCCTGAGGGGAAAATAGGGTGGGGTGAACCACCAAAAAATAGTAACCTAACACAAACAGTAGCACAATCTAAGCAAATTTATGAAATAATACAATAAATTGAAGCTCTTCACCAGTAAGTGCAAGAACCGACTGACCACTTGATGCTGACGCAGAGTCCAGTCCTCCATGCACCGCGACCCCTAGTGCTGGGGATGGGAATTGCGTAAAAGTGAACGGGAGTTCGCTTTATTAAAAGAAAGTCCTGCAATTCACAAAATGCATTACAAGTAGCATTTAAGAAACACGCATTATAGGAGAACTACCTGTATTCTCCTCCTAACCAATCCAAGAACTTCTGCAGCTTTCCTGCCTCCTCAACGCTACCTGTCCCACCATCTATCTTTGTGCCATCTGCAAACTTAGCAACATTGCCTTCAGTTCCTTCATCCAGATCAATAATGTATAACGTGAATAATTGTAGTCCCAATACTAACATGTGTGAACTCTACTTGTCACCGACTGCCATCCTGAAAAAGACTCCTTTATTTCCATTTTCAGCCATCTGCCAATCCTATATCCATGCTAGCACCTTGCTTCTAACACCGTGGGTTCTTATTCAATTTATCAGCCTCCTGTAAGGCACCTAGTTAGAAGCCTTCTGTAAATCTGAATCGATCACACCTACTGGCTTTCCTTTGTCTAACTTGCTTGTTCTGCTCTTAAAGAATTCTAACAGATTTGTCAAACATGACCTTCCCTTGATGAAACCTTGTTGACTCAGCCTTATTTGACTGTACACTTCCAAAAACTCCGGAATCTCATTCTTAATAATAGACTCCAAGATCTTACCAAGGATGGGGTTAAGGCTAACCAGCCTATATTTTCCCGTCTTCTGCCTCTCTTTGTAAGCAGGGTTGCTACACTAGCCATTTTCCAGTCTTCTGGCATCATCCTTGATTCCAGTGATTCCTGAGAGTTCACAGCCAATGCCTCCAAAACCTCTTCAGCCATCTCCTTCAGAACTCCTGGGTTCAGTCAATTTGTTCTGGTTGATTTATCTGCCTTCAGACCTTTTAGCTTCCCCAGCTCTTGTCCTTTGTGATAACCACTATACTTGTGTAATTCTGCAGTTGAAAAGCATTGCAGATTGACCCTGGGATGTCTTTATTTTTCTTTTTGCTTCTCCTTTTCTTCTGCCTAATACAGCTGAAGCTGATACAACATAATTGTGTTCTCTTTTCATTCTTGAATACTTATACTCCACATACAAGTACTATGCTGAAACATGAGACACTCTTTCTTTGTCAAATGAATGTGGCTGCTTTGTAGCATCTCTTGGAAGCACTTTTAATTGGCCTCATTTTTTTGTCCTTTACTACTCCTGCTAAACTGATGAACTTTCATTCAAGACCTTGTCATACTCACAGTAAGTAGGGTTGTTTTAAATATACTTAAATACGTATTATCAACTATTATTTATATAGTGCCTGCAAAATAGTAAAACATCCCCATGTAATACCACATAAGTCATCTTTAAGACAGATGACCAAAAGTTTGATCAAAGAGATAGGATTTAGGGTGTGTCAAAGAGGAAGAAATATAGAGGGATGTGAGACAGGGAAGTGCAGCAAAGGAATCCCTTGGGATCTTGGCAGCAGATGACATTATTCATTCCACATTTGTGACAAAGTTCAGAATGTTCAAGAGGTCAGAAATGAAGAACAGATGTCTTGGAGGGTTTTAAGTCTGAAGGAGATTACATACACAGGGAGGGGTAAGGTGGTGGCTAAAGAGAGAAGAATCAAGTTTTAAAAAAGCTTTGTTTTGGTCTTTATTTCAGTTTATCAGATATGAATTAAGATTTTGTAACAGATATTACATAGACTCAGAGTTACACAGCGCAGAAACAGACCCTTCAATCCAACTTGTCCGCGCCGACCAGATATCCTAAACCGATCTAGTCCATGTATTCTGCTTCATTGTCACACGCAAACCTTTTCTCCCTATAAATCAAAGTATGATTTTATAGGCACAATATCTAATAAAATTGAATAAAATATCCTTGTTTGCTTAATGGAAACGTCATAAGTCTTCTTGATCCATCTTGCTATAATATTACCCAGTCAATGAAGATGAAAATTATTCCAGAATAGTGTATATTGGGTTGCTCTCATGTCCTGAGCAACTCATACTTATGAAGAAAACTCTGGAATAGTGAAATCTAACACTGGAGTATTAAGTGTGTAGAAAAAGACACTATTTTTGGCTGACTGCATAACCCAAAAGTACACTAAACTCAGTAACCGATATATCAATTTCAGACATGGCTTTCAAGTTCTTGCTCTTCTGTAGCACTACTTAATTTATGAAATTTGCATACTGTTTACTTCAAAGTTGGGCAACACCTAGTGGTGCATCTACTGATATGAATTTTGTCTTTTCAAACTCAGTCTCCAGAGTGAATATCAAATTATACGTCACTAGAATGAAATACACTTACGGCTGGAAGCAACTTGAGATAGTAGTTCAAACATAATGCACAATAAACATATCAGTACATCAAAGTTATTAATATTAGTTTAAATCTGCAATAGATCTGCACCAATAAATCAAAATCTCCTACTGACAATAATCATAGGGACTCTATGTTTTTCTTGATGATGCAATTCAGGTTATTACCTCACATCTATCACTCATTATTTAGCCTCTTCTTACCTGGCCTAACTCATCCTTCATCTCCTTGATCCTCTGGCTTTTACAATGACTAACAATAACTGCAGATCAGTACTCGTTTATGTACTATGCTCTCTTGATTAAGCTATGCAAGTTGAAAATCCTGGAGTTGTTCAAATTTTATATGGTCTCTCAATTCTGCAGCAACTTCATATGTGGTTTGACTTTTTCCAGACCTGAAATCTATTTGAAACAAAGTAACAAACTAAGCAGAGTTACTCAAATATTCAGTAATTCAATTACATTAAACATGGTCCAAGAAAAAATTAAACCAACTCATTTTTGAAAAACTGTAGTTTAAATTGCAAAAGAAATGACATAAAACTGGATGTATACTCTTTAGGTATGTAACATAACTGATCAAGTCAAAAAACTGGTTTTGAACTGCTGTAATGCATTATAACTTTAGTACTTAGGCATAATTGAAACAAAACACCTTTAATACAGGCAGCTATAATCAAAAGTTGGAAGTATTCTGAGCAGGAACATCAACTTCTCTGGCATTTCTGATCAAATCCAATTCAGATACTGGGATGATAATATCCCCTCTGTTGGCCGAAGGATCTTATTTTAAAAATTAGGATAAGAACTACTTCTAGTTAAGTAATTTAGCACAAATTGGCAACCAAATTTAGAAGTATATGATTGCTACTGTTTAAGTTAAACAAAGGGTTTGTTTTGAAAGATATAAGCTGAAGGGGATTTTTAACCCTGCACTAATTATCTGAAATAGTGTGACAATATATTTTTCAAGTCAAATCATCTCCATATTTATTCATCCATCCAGATACAGCTTCGAGCTGGCACTGGAAGCAAGATGAATAAAAGAGTATTGAACACAATATTGCTGGAAAAATTAATGGCTAATGGCAGTTTTTGAGCTCAATCACCTAACCTTCATAAACTTTCAAAGATGCTGCTAAACTCCTTTCCCAGTCCACTCATCAATTCGGCTCTCATTCCTTTGTGATTAACCTTATTTAAATTCAGCACAGTTGCTTCTGACTCAGGTTTCTCACTGTCACAGTGTAGATTCTATTATATTACAGTCATCGTTCCCTTTGGAATCTTTTACTGAGACATCATTTACTACACTTGCCTCATTGCCCATTACCAAAGACAGAATACATGATCCCTGCTCAAATCCACAACATATTGTTTCAGGAAGGTATCCAGAATAAACTCTAAATTCTTCCTCATGGCTGCTGTTATGAAGTTGAAGGCATGCAATGTACCTTTAAGGGAGAGAGAATACTGTTCTACACTGAGAACTTACAAGACCAGTCTCAGAGTGCACTGGAAAATTGAAAATATGTAACATTCGGCTGTGAAATGGATACTTGAGTTGGTTGCTGTTTTGACAACATTTCGAATTTAACCAGTGAATTTAAATTATACCTTAGGATACTCAAACCCAATCGAGTTTGAATTTATTGTTTTGCCAACATTGAACCAATGACACAATCTGATGTTGGGGATATGAAAAGGGCAGACATTTTGAAAATCACAGCAATTGCCACTGAGAGAGAGAAAGACCCAGGACACTGAAACATTCTCTATCAAAGGTATCTTTTTCACATGAAACACATTTGCAATAAGAAGGAAAGATGCTGACCAGCCGGAAGAAGACAGACATCGAAGATGACAGCCACTATATGGTTTTGAAATTAAGTTGACATAATCTTAATAAGTGTTTTATTGGAACAGTATATTGTTATAGAATTGGAGGCAGGTAATAAGCAGTTAAGAAAAAAAGGGCCCGAGAATTATGAACAATTGTTTAATGTTCACTTTTACAGTTAAAGAATAAATTGATATTATTTTCTTTAAATAGTGAAATTTGGAAGTTTTCTGTCACTCATTTTAACAGATTACAGGGTAAAGTGAACTGTTCTGGGTGTTTAGTCTAATTAACAGAAGGGTTCATTGCAGTGTCGTAACACTACCTCTGCCACACCTTCCAAATGTACATGAAGATTACACTCACCTATGATTAATAGGGTCATAGAGATGTAGAGCATGGAAACAGCTGACAAAGGAAGTGGTGGAGGCTTATACAATTATAACATTTAAAAGACATTTAGATAGGTATATGAATAGGAAGGGTTTAGAGGGATATTGGCCAAATGCTGGCAAATGGAACTACATTAATTTAGGATATCTGATCTGCATGCATGAGTTGGACTGAAGGGTTTGTTTCCAGACTCTAGTCCATGACTATTATTCATGGGTGACATTAATCTTTGTATACATTTGGAAAATGTGGCAGAGGTAGTGTTACAACACTGCGGTGAACCCCTCTATTAATTAGACTAAAAAACCCAGAAAAGCTCACTTCGCCTCAAACTATTAAAATATGAGTGACAGAAAACTCCCAAATTCCACTATTTAAAGATGTACTGCCTTTCTTGCTTCTGCGTCTCCTTATTTACTTTCTGTCCTATAACTACTGTTAAACAGCCCACAGACTACTCCAAGTTGTGTTTTATTCTCTTTTTTATTTCTTACCTCCACCATTATAAATTTTACATGTTCCAATCCAGACTATTTCTTGCTGTACCTTCCCATACTAACAAAGCTACCCTACAACCCGTTGCTTCCTGCATGACCCCTGGATATTTAGTTCCAGTTCTGATCTCCTTCTAATCATGTCTCTGTAATGGCTACAATTTCATACTCAAGATCATCTTTTGTGGTGTTAGCTAATTTATTTTGTTCTTAATACTGAATATGTTCAAACAGCCATTAATTTTGCCTTTCACAATTTATCCCTGTTGACCTAACTTGCTGCAATCTGCTCTCCTGAGCACTCCAAGGTATTAACAAATAGGCAACATTGCAGTGTTATAATCGTCAAAGGCTGAAATATGATTCTCAGCCACAGGCATTGTTAATTGCTTTTCCAAGTCAAATTTTATCTGGTAGCACAAATCAGCCATTATCTTCCAGCTGAAATCAAATTTTCCCCTGAGACACTTTCAAATAAATCCAGAGAAGTGATCCTCTGGCAGTGTTACTGAAAAGGAAGATAAAGGATGAACCTAGCCATTTGTGAACAGAAAACTAAACTGTTTGGCATGCTTTTACTCTCCCTTCAAAAGGCAATCCCATGATTCCAATTTCAAGGATGAAATCAGAATGAGTTTGTTCTAGAACAGCAACCAGTTTCTAAAAATGTAAAAGTAGCACATAAGGACTCAGCAATCACCCTTTAAACCCACAAATATTATTTGTCCTTTTCAAATCACTGTTGCATCCAGAATCATACCCAGCAATACTAGATGTTTATTCATGGAGGTAAATTGATGATACAGTGCCATCCAGTGTTCTCAAATGCAAGTAGAGTAGATTTTGAAATGGCATTAGTCCTGGTCTATTGTAACATTTTTAAAAGCTGCATTTAATTCTGTCAGGAGCTTCAGTCACACAACTAAATCAGCAACCTATCAGAATTGATCTCTGCCCAATTTTATCTCCCAGAAGGAAAAGGCAAGAACAAACTGTTTAATCTAAAAACTTGTTGGTCACAATTTTTAATTAATGCTGGGACACAACATACTGGTTCAAAAAAATCGTTCAATTGTTTAAAATTGGCAGTAAAATTTCTTTAACAAGCACTGAATTCATGAGAAGTCTATTTTTCAAAGGAGGCTTGTAATTAGAAAAAGGATGTGAATGAACATGATACCAAATCAAATCATACTTTTCCTCTTGATTTTTTTAAAAATAGAAATTGCACCCCAAAAAGTTGCTTTAGTTTCAATCACAAAAATAATGTTAATAATGTCCTCTTTTTCTTACTCAGATTCTGCCTGTATTTCAAAATGCTCAAGCAGCAAACATTAAAAGGGACATTTAGATAAATAATGTTATTAGACCAGTGAATCTTCTGAATCCAACTTATTTGGAGAGTATAGTTTAAAATTCTATCCTGCCCACAACATCCCAAAAAATCAAGTTGATTTAAAAAAAAATTAAAATATACAATAACTATTAAATTTAATGCTAAAACTTACCGGTTCTGTAAGAGTGGCATCTTTTTCCAAGAACTGTACCACACAATAAGCTAACTAGAAGACAAAAATGAACATAAATGATTTGCAGCAGCAATTGGTGAAATCGAAATGGATGTCGATCCTATATGCACAAATCTAAGCAATAACTTGATAGGGCTGTCAAACAATCTCTTCATTTCACTCAACAAATGAGTGAATATTAGAGAATGTATGAAAATAATGCTAGAAACAGACACACAAGCAGTTCGCAATTGCTCATTTTAAAATGTGTATTCCAAGATGAAGCTTTTCTGAATGTGGAATTTCCTTTAAGTTATTGTTGTACACGCTAGGAAACTTCAGACACATTTATTGTACATGATATGCATTGAGAATGGACAAATACATGCCTTTGCTTTGTTTAAAAAGTTATTCAGACATAATTTACCCATTTTTCTTTTTTTTTTGAAAAATGACACCCAGGTTTAATTCATTAAAACTGCATTTTTCCAGACCTGAAATGGAATTCCTTATAGAAGTTTATAAAATCATGAGAAGCAAAGTCTTTTACCCCAGAGTAGGGGAGTCCAAAACTGGAGGGCATAGGTTTAAGGTGAGAGGAGAAAGATTTTAAAGGGGTCTAAGGGGCAGAGGGTGCAGAGGGTGGTGCATATATGGAACAAGCTGCCAGAAGTGGTGGAGGAGTGTGGTACAATCACAACATTTAAAAGGCATTTGGATGAGTATATGAATAAGAAGGGTTTAGAGGGATATGGGCCAAAAGCTGGCAAATGATACTGGATTAATTCAGAATTTCTGGTTGGCATGGCCAGGTTGGACCGAAGGATCAGATTCATGCCATATAATCACTATGACTCTAATTTTCTATAATTGTGTGTGTCAAAATAGTGTACCACTATTTTACGGATATCACGTTTGCCCTAATGAATCATATTGAAAAATTGTTAATTTAATGAGCAGTATTTAATGAACAGAAATTAATGTCAAATTAGCTATAGAAACTAACCAAAGAGGAAAGAAAGATTGGATCAAAAGAGAGATAGACAACAAAGACAAAGAAATCCCTCTCAGTAATAGTAATGGGAATCCATATCTGTAGGAAGGATTTCCAGTACCAGAGAGATTGTTTGATAGCAATTAAGACATATCATATTGATAAAATAAAACTATACTGAAATGGACAAACCATAACATTTTCTGGCAGGTTCATAGGGCACTTGTGTACATATCTATCAATTTTACTCCATTTCACGTTTTTAATCACTAAGACTTCTGGAGGAACGGGGCATCTTGGGCAGCATCTTTCTAATCACTGCACTTGACAGTGCATGTGCAGTGGCTGGAGGTTGGTTGATTAGTACTTTAAGAATGGTGAATGCTGTTAGCCTCTCAGTAACTATACGTTAGTCACATCTCTCACCATCAATATTTTTCAAAGAAAGATTGTATTGTCTGTTAAGATAAACATGTCCATGGTCTAGGAGAAGGTATTTGGTATAAATACTCCAGGATAAGATCTTTGCAAGTCTGCAAAATCATTTTTAATTTCCTATATTTGTCTTCTGTGACAATTCGGGGCAATAAAGGTCAGTGGTATTATGGACTCAGTGTGACAATGAGTTAGATTGAATGCAACCAAACAATTGAATTGTGTTTTTCACTGCAAAATTTCATCACGGTGGCTAGTTGAATGCATCTTATTTCAAGGAACACTATTTTGAAACAGCAGTCTTAAAAACATAAAACTTCTCCAGATTTATATAATTTTATTCAGTTTCCAAACTGAAATTATTTTTAAACACTCATTATCTTTAGAATCCACATGTAAAATGTCGTAAGCAATCACTTGGTAATCAATAGTTTGCAATTTTCCCATAGCATCTTCATTGAAAGTTAGAGGATACCACTTTAATATCTCTATGTTAACCTGTACAGTTCTCCTGAGGCAGGGCTTGGAGCATAATTTTCCGCGTTAATTAAAATTAAGCTCATGAAATAATTAAATTCCTATTTAAAATTAATTTAATATACCTGTTAATATAACAATCACTCCAAGCTTACCACTGAGGATAGTGCTGTGAAATTCTCAGTGCTGTGAATGTAAGTTAAAAATTAAAGGCTTGTTTAAGAATTATGAGGTGAAACTGGTGATTAATTTGCTGCACTGTATAATCATTTTAAATGTTTATAAAGAATTCAGAGTGAATACCCAATCACAAACAATAAATACGAAACAAGATACAGTTATTGTGAAAAGGCAAGATGGTAAATTCTTGACACTAGACAAAGGCCATCTGAAGAATAAGAAACATTAACAGTGAGAGGCTGTGGCCAGTGGCTCAAAGTCAGAATGGACAAACGCAAATTGTCATACAAGCATCTAACCAACCACCTCTTAAAACAATTGGACAATAAAGCCTCCAAAACTAGGTTTAAACTAAACTGAGTATAGCAGAGTGACTGACATTCATGGCTATGGGACAAGTGCTGGAAAATGGGATAAGAATAGTTAGGTAGTTATTTTTGTCCAATGCGGTGCAGACATGGGTCAAAGGGCCTTTTTCTGTGTTGTAGATTTCTATCACTCACAATTGAGAAATGAGTTGGGAGCATTTGAGAAGGTGGATCTAGGAACCATATAGAAAGACTAGATAACTGACCGAAGACTGACTTGGTCGTTTTCTGAGAACTGAAGAACACTACTAATTAGCTAATGAGTTTGTAGACCATCTTATGCAATAAACGCTCTGCTAAAACAATTCTCACAGTCAGTCAGCACATATCTTAAAGCACATTGTGCAAAGTAGCATGGCTGCATGCTTATATAGCTTTAATACAAACATACATAAACAGAAATGACCAAATATAAAGGTTCAAAAGTGGCTTCACACAATTTCTAATATTTTCTATTAAAGAAATCCAACTGACATTCCAACAGCTTTTCAGAAAAGAAAGATCTTTTGCTGAATAAGGTACATGGGCTAAAGGTGAAAGGAATACAATAGGTAGTGCAAAGAGGTAGGGGATGGAAAAGTGAGACAGTGGGGGCACTGGGCTGAGGTGAGAAGGGCTGTGAGAGTGAAGGGAAAAAGAGAGTGACGAGTGAGGAGGAAGGGGAAGTGGAGTGCATGAGCAACAATGAACAGCAAGCATAAGAAAATAGTGTCAAGAAGAGCAGCTGCCAGGCAAACGTAGGTGGGGCAATGAGGGCTGGAAGTGAGGAAAGGAGGGAATGGTGATGAGGGAGTGGGATAAAGGTTGAAGAGAGAGCAAGGACGTGAATGAGAGTTTTGCTTGGGGTGGGGGAAGAGGAGGTATGGATGCCAAAGTAGAGTGAGGACAGGTTGGGGAGGGAAGTATGAGGCAGCGTGGAGAGGGGTGAGACATGGAGAGAAAAAGGAGATACAGGAGAAGGGCAAGAATTAGGGGAGAAAGGAGAAGGGCAAGAATTAGGGGAGAAAGGAGAAGGGAAAGAAATGGCAAGCAAAAGGCGAATGTAGAGGAAGTGCTAAGGTCCTCTATAACTGAAGGGATTGTTTCTCACTTTTCTATTTCATATCCCTTGTGATAATGGCCTACCAGCAACTCTTTCAAAAGGTTAACAGGATTGTGAAAGAAAGTTTCTGTTTTGTAAATCTATGTTGACTTTGCCAAATCAGGTTATAATTTTATAAAGAGTCTAACGATTACATTCTTTATTATAGATTCTAGTGTTGAAGGGCAACTGTGGAACAGCAATAGTGTTACTATCCCTGGATCAGGAGATTTGATTTCAAATCCCACCTGCTACTAAGGTGTGCAATAATTTCTCTGAATAGGTTAGTTGGAAAATATCTAGATTCTAGTAATTTTTCAACTAACGATGCCTGGCTCACAGGTCAATGAATCCCCATTTGTAAAATATTACATTTACAATTTTCAAATTGGAAAACAAACCATTATGGGTATTCTTCATCCTACATCTAAATTAATAACCTATATCATAAGTTTACCTCTAACTCTGTGCATTTCGATTTCTTTCTGATAATCTCTGGTGCGAAAGCTGATCCAATGGATAATGCCCAATCACACTTCTCTAGCTAACGATAAACTTGTCATAATATCAGAGGACTCAAGGGCTACTCTCTTCCCTATTTATCCACTATATTAATGACCTTCTCTTCAGCTTTTAAAATTTTGAATTTTTACACAACAGATATTTTTAATAAAGAACAAATTTTCATTCAATTCATAGTGTTACGCATGAAACAAAGGGCTCCCAAATTGTAGAACACAGACATTAGCGGTTGTGGAGCACAGAATGAGTTCTGGCAGGTTTGAGGATCCTTTAAATATTAATACATTTTGCTGTTGGTGAGGATGGCTTAAGTATCTGTTTTTGGAGGCCTGGTTGTGGTTACAACCGTAGCTTCCAAGCCCAGCTATTGTCATACCCTCTCAGCCTTCCCCAGCTCAACTCTCGAAGCAACACCACCAACTTCAAGCATTCATTCTGGGGTCACATGACATTCCAGCTACTGAAATAGGCTCATTTCAGGAATTTTTAAAAAACTCAGCATTGGATAAATAAACTTTAATGTCAGAAAAAGAACTTCTGACAAGGCCCATACAATCCCAAAAGTACTACTCCAAGAAATTGATCACATGTACTCAATTAATTCAGTTGCTTTCGGTTGCCCTATGTAGTTTCTCCATTCATCCAAGTACAAGGTGAATAAACCTTGCTTTCTGTTTCTTACTTCCAATATTC
The DNA here is from genome assembly GCF_004010195.1 of Chiloscyllium plagiosum. Classification (NCBI taxonomy): domain Eukaryota; kingdom Metazoa; phylum Chordata; class Chondrichthyes; order Orectolobiformes; family Hemiscylliidae; genus Chiloscyllium; species Chiloscyllium plagiosum. Next base: position 47,618,734 of record NC_057718.1, read on the forward strand.
ATATCATAGTATTTTGTCAAGCAAGCTTCATAAGGTCATCAAATAAAAATGGATCTAAGTATCTATCTAGACAATAAAGTGCCAAACTAACTACCTTGCAAAAAATAGACAGAAATACTTTGAACAGTCAATGTTGAACTTTACAATCTGTGGAACATTAGCCTTAATATCTGTTCCAAAAGCCTGGCCTTTTCAATATCTCAATTAACTTAAATGACTTAATACAGGCATCTGGACATACCACAAATAAATTTGTTGCAAATGTTGTGGCTACATAATAAAAACATAATCCAGATCTGCTTTAGCAGTCATTAGGTCCAGCCCCTCACATTGCAGTGTACTATTTTTACTGGAAGTTTGAATGACACAAGAGTAGAATGTACATCAAAATAGAAAATCATAGTAGTTCTGGTGCCAAGTCAATGATAATTTAAATCATACTTACATCAAGAAGTAATAGCCTACCTGTGCATGAAATAGAGCTAAGCCTTTAGCAGTATGAAGGGGAATGAGCACCTTCATAAGAAATTGTTTATGTTCTGCTTTCAATGGCAGTGCAAATCCATTAATAATACTGAAAAATAAATAAAGTTAATAATTCACCCATTTAAAAGTTTGAAATTATCTATTTATACAAGTACATTTAAATGAATCAAATTATTTTTAAAAATAAAATGCTGTATAATACAATATTTAATCTATTTTTATCTGAATGTGCTTCATCTATTTACTTCCCTTGAGGTTGGTAATGGAGATAGAGCCTTTCTTTGCAATGTGCAAGAGAACTGTACATATACGACAATTACTGAAGTCAGTTGTTAACTTAGTTTTCAACTCTGTCCAAGAAATACAAATGGCAAAATACAAAACCGGCAAAAGTTATCCAACAGCTTCCAAAACTACAGACACAGCCACCAATCGCTGATGACTCAACAGCCCTCATGTGTGAAAATGGGTTGCTAAAGAGCTTTGTAATCTGATCTGTAGATACATAGAAATATTTCTTCACTTCTATTAGAGGACAGAAGTACATAAAAGTTTATATCTTTACAATAAAATCAATGCCTTCTGGTCGGTTTTAAGCAGGTCTGTACATTCATTTGGTAGATATGCAACTTTTTTTAAGAGTGATAACCAACCAACACTTGTTGATTTCAGGTGGTCAATCACCCACATTACATTTTGGCTGCATAGTTCAGCTGCACAGTGAGTACTTTTGTTGAGGCACCTAGGGGCCCACACTAATTTTAAGCATTTTCAAATAGATACACCGCAAACCCTCCTCGTTGTTGTAGATTGCTCTGGTACATTAGACATGTTGTGAAAAGATAAATTATTATGCACTTAAATTTAGTTAGAATGCAGAAAACATAATTAGGATGCTTCATTGCGGTTCTAGTATTCACAATGTGATCAAGATTAACTATAATGCATTTATATTGCACATTTAATATAATTTAAACAACTTCAAATAATTTATATGGACAATTAGAATAAATAAGGAAAGTCTTTGTTGAGTGAAAAAAAATTGAGAAAAAATTTAAGAGGATAAGGAGAGAAATTCTGAAACATTAAACAGGGCAGCTAAACATTATTGTAGAATAGAAATTGCACGAGCAAAAGAAATGGATCAACAGAAAGTCATAATTGGCAGGCCAAAGATCTGAGTATGGGATGTAAATGTGGAGGAATTCTGAAAGGAAAGGTGTCATTTGGGTGGAAATGTAGATAAAGGCATTGCTTTTGAGATAGAAAACAAACTCATGGATCACTGTAGTAGAGTTTTCCCAATAGTTTTCAGAATTGAGAAATTCATCGTTTTTTAGGTGCTGTGAATTACTGAACATAGTTTCAGACTCCCAAACTAAACAGAAAGGACATTCCAAGAATCTCTGATGCTTTGCCAGAACTTTAAAATTGAGTAAGTGAGTTGACAGAGGGAGAAACATTTCCTTGCATGTTGCAACATTGTCTTCAAGGTCAGAAAGAATCAGGCATGGGCAGTTACCCACAGGGTCAGCACCTGCAGCTTCATTTCTGGGACCGACTTTGATTTTTGGAAGTTGCACCTCTCAAAACTTCTCTGACACCTTCCAATCACAACTGACAATATCCTGCTCTCAGCTCACAAATGCAAGACATAACATGCTGAATTCCAAGCACTCAACTCTCCTTTTCTACTGTATATGCATACATTGGCATGATTCGTATTTGACATACTACTACATAAATTCAATGCTTCCACTATTCTATTTAGCTACTTTTCCACCTTTTGGTACAAAGCTCCAGCATTTTTGCATATCTTTCCAATGGCCTTTCTTTCCTTTAAGTTGCTTTAGAATGTGAAAGACAATCTGCACGGTGGCAGTGGGCGGCACGGTGGCACAGTGGTTAGCACTGCTGCCTCACAGCGCCTGAGACCCGGGTTCAATTCCCGCCTCAGGCGACTGACTGTGTGGAGTTTGCACGTTCTCCCCGTGTCTGCGTGGGTTTCCTCCGGGTGCTCCGGTTTCCTCCCACAGTCCAAAAGATGTGCAGGGTCAGGTGAATTGGCCATGCTAAATTGCCCGTAGTGTTAGGTAAGGGGTAAATGTAGGGGTATGGGTGGGTTTCGCTTCGGCGGGTCGGTATGGACTTGTTGGGCCGAAGGGCCTGTTTCCACACTGTAATGTAATCTAATCTAAATCTATGCCCTTGTGCAATCAAAGTAGGGCATCTCGGAGATGAGTATTCAGGCAAAACTGGCAAGGAAAGCAGGTCGAGGGACACTGAGAATCCTCCTCTGATATCAATACTATCAAGTCAACTAGTTACTATTTTGGTCACCACAGTTATTGAATTGTTTTAACAATGCACTGCAGTAAAGTAATTTGAGATGATGAAAAACACGAGGCATCAAATAAACGTGAGACTTCATATTTATTGATGGTTGTGGAACTACTGATAGTGAAGTACTAGAAACAGAGATGAGTAACAGTCTTACTTGACTCATACAAACCTCTAAGCAGAGAGGCTTAACATTATCGGTTTGCCATTAAATTTAAAAGATAACTTACCTTCCAAGTATCTCCAACAGTTCTGCAACTCCATTAAAGTGGTCAGTTTCATATATGAACCTGAAGAAATTATTGTTGGAAAATATTACTCCGTACTATAAGAACAGGTCCCAAAGAAACTATGAATGAACAATATAATAGAAATAGATTTTAATTAGCCTTTTTTGCTTATATAAACCTTTGTGTCAGCTGAAGTTACATTCTGACTCTCTCAACATACATTCTGACTATCCAGGAAGACTTATATGGAAAACTTATGCAACATTTAAACAACAATGCATATTGAAATTTGACAGATAAACAGATCAATGATAGTTAAAATATCTAAATATTAGCCATTTGAGCTACTAAGTATGTCTGAATTGATTCTGCGTAAGATGCCAGTAATGCTACAACACAACGAATAAGCTTTCAGAAACTTGAGCAATTTGGCTGGAATAAATGAATAAGGTTTTGGGAAGTAAGTAGAAAAGCAAATTTGTCAGAAAATTTTAGCAAGCACAAGAAGTGATAATGTGGGAATTCCATCACTCCAGAATAGATTCTGAAAACAAGAGGAGTGCATAAAGCACAGTGTGTTTATGGAGAGTGGGTATGTGGAGGGAAGGTAGACTGCAGGAGGGAGGGAGAGAAAAGGAAGGGCTAGTTATTTACAAGTTAGAAATATATGACTTGGAAGGGAATTTTAAAGGTAGCGATGTTCCCCACCTATTCTCGGTTTTCATTCTTCTCGGTCACTTATAGCGGAAGTCTGGAAAGCTGCTCAAGAAGCCATGGCAACAGCTGCACTGCACCTTGTAAATCATATGTATTATCCTCATGCTTTGTTTTGAAGGATAAAGTTGCTTTGATAGTGTCAAGCTTCTTTAATGTTGTTAAGATTGCACTCATCTGGGTAAGTCAAGAATATTCCAATACTCCCATCACGTCTGGTAGATGATGGAAAGGCTTTAGACAGACAGTCAGTTAGTTTACTAGTCACAGAATCCCCTGCTTCTGACCTCATCTTTGAATGACAACACTAGCATTGCTGGTCAGGTTAATTTCTTGGTTAACATCAAATCTAAGATGTTGATGGTGGGATGTTGATGTCAATATGCGGATAATATGGCTTTCAGAGATGTATTTTGTCCAGTTTTATTTTGTGGAGAGTTATTTTGAGTCAGACGTAGTGAGTTATCTCTTTCAAGCCAACAAACTGAACAGCTTGTGAGGCCCCGGTGTTTAAAAAAAAAACTTAGAACAATAAAAGTAGCATTAATGGGTGGAGTCAGGCTCCCACAGCAGCAGAGTTTTTGTTCAGCTTTCAGTAGTGGTTGGGATTTTGAAGTTGGCTGTGGGAGCTGCTATACATTTCTCTCAGCCACAGCAGAAAGCTGGAGTTTGTTCTCTCTGCCAGAATCTTCTATTGCTGTTCTTTTCTCTTGGACTGGAAAAACACAACACAAGACAATTTATTTTACTGAAGTTATCTTTGTAAAGAGTGTGTTATGGGATGTTACTATACTGGAGCACTTACTGTTTAGCAGTTAAATAATCTATTATTCTGTTAAGTTTTCCAATAGAGTTATACCAATTCTTCTTTCTTTTGTTTGTGTTTTAACTGAGTGTAAGAATAAAGTGTTTTACTGAAAGCCAATGTGACTAGTCGAATGAGATCTGGAACACAGCATCTTACACTTGCCTTTAAATAAAATAAAAGTTGGGTCGAGGCTATCTCCTTGATACATTTGAAGGAAGTTTGATCCATAACAGTAATACCAATGATTGTCAATGATTTATATTCTCCTAAAGTTATTTACTGCTTGACAGTTGTGCCATACTTATGTTTCATGCCACATATCAGCTCTGTAGGCATAGACAGCAGTACTGAAGTGGAATTCAATACCTGGAGAGTTATAAATGGAGCAAACATCTTGCAAACATTATCAAGCTTCCTCACTTCTGACCTATGATGAGCTGAAGGATAAAGCAGCTTGAGGAAGTTTGCCTTCGGGTTCTACCTCAAGGAAATCCTGCAGGCGAAATAATTGTGCTTCAACAACTACAACCATGTCGTTGGATATGAATCTAACCTGTGTCCCCACCAAGACTCCCAGCACCCTGAATTTTAGGAGGGAGACCTGGACCAGGAAGGAAAGTTGAGTGCTCGATTATGGATACACAGTTGCAGGAGTAGGAGATTGATCTCATTGACAAGATGATTTGAGAGGGCATGAGGGTAAACAGAAAAAAAATGAGAGAAAGAATTCAGAAGAGAAGTATAGCCTGACAGGAGAGAAGTGGCAGAGGCTGCTGCTGAGATGAAAATGATCTTTGTGAACAGCAAGTCCATGAGTTCCTTGCACTTATTGTTGGAAATGAAGGCAAAGAAAATATACAACAGGGGTTCAAGGAGATGAGTTGCAATGGAGAAAATAAGCCAGAGGTTATTGCTACATTCCAAATTGAATGGAGCATCAGATCAAAGTTGTAAATGATATTACTTAATGTACACAATAATAAGGACTATGACAGTCTTTAATCAAGCACACTAAGACAGGTGAAATTTAACATAAAAGTTTACAGTGTTGCATTTTGGCAAAGATGATTGAGGAGAGGCACAGACTAAAATCATACCATGTGAAGTGAAAGCAGAAACAAACAACCCTGCAGGTATATGTACGTAGGTCTTTGAAGGTGGCAGCTAGGCTATAAAATTGAGTGAGTACAAGTAGCTTGTTTTCTGCTTTCATGGAATGGGAGAGTCACTGACAAGGCTAGCATTTGTTGCCCATCCCAACTGCTCATGACCTGAATGTGTTGTTAGGTTGTTTCAGAGAGGAGAGAACAGTCAACATTATGGGGATGGTAATCAAGAATCACATAATCCAGATGAGGAAAGAAGCAAGATTTCCTTCCCGAAAGTACAGTTCTTTACCCTCATGAGTTTTTGCAACAACTGTTGATAATTTCATGGTCACCATTATGGATACTACCTTTTGAATTCCAGATTTTGCGAACCAAATTTAAATATCACCAGTGACCTTTGAATGCATGACTTGAATCCATGTCATCATACTGTTATATCTGCAAGCCATAATATGGTGGTTTATTTTCCTTTTGTTACTATAAGGGATATCAAACAGCAGGTAGAAAAACCCCTGGAAAGGAAATGTGAGCAACCAGACATGTGACATAATTGATCTGATCTGCCTGTAACACCAGACCCATAGCAATTGCTCTGAACTGTCCTTTAAAATTTCCTAGCAAGCCATTCAGTTTGATTGCAGTCACAGATGGGCGGACAAATGCTGACATTGTCAGTGACACCACATCGCAGGAAAGAATACAGTATCAAAAGGACAGTGTTAAGATACAGGACAATTTCTGACTAAAGACTTCACTGACTTGAGGCATACTACATTTATGTCTATGGAACATTTATTAAAAATAAATATACCTCACATGGTTTTCATTGCCCTTTAAATCAATTTACGCAGATCATTGCTTCGGGGCAGTTTTCAGCAAACAAAGGAAATCATTTACTACAGATTACCGTAGAAAAATGTTGTTTATCTGTTTCCTGATGAATGCGCGTAGTCCAAGGAACTTTCCATAAATACGATGCAGAACTGTTTTCAAAAAATCCCGTTCTCGTGGATCCTCACTGTCAAACAACTCCAAAAGCTGGAAGAAATTGGTTTGAGAGAAGAAACAAATGCCTTTAGCTGAGAGGTATTTACTAGCTAGAAAATCTTATCTTAATGGACCTTTTAGGTTAGCAGAATTTGTTTGATTTTACAGTACTAAAAATTTATAGTTCTATTTTGATTTGAAGCAAGATTGTTTCTTAATGTTGTTTTTAATCGATTAGTTATGCACAAGTTTATTCTGCTGCTCCACAGCTGAAGAATACATAACATATGAAAGTTACTCTTTAAAAATTGCAATAATTGAATAAATCTGTAAATATGCTATCATTACATAGTTAAGTAATGGACCTTTGAAACAAAATATAAACATTTCCAATATGCATTTAGTGCCAACGTAATTTTGCTTCCTTCATGACTAATACAAGATTTTACAATGCATAAATAACATTGGAGAACTGCAAAGTGACTCACTCACGTATGGTAGTAAGGACACGTTACTTATTTTTCTCAATTACAAGATATGAATTGCTGATGTAACTGAATGAACCTGTTCTTAACTGCTGCTCTACATGTTCAATTTAGGTATCAATTTAGGTTCAATTTAGCTTAACAATTATTGTTTGGTAGTAACCTGATTTATCAAGTTTAAGAGATACATGTATAATGACACAAGTACATGTTCAGAATTACAAGAGAATATTTGTTTAACCCTTGGGTGATAGTAAAGTAGAGTAGAGAGTCAAATCATGAAAAACAGGTGATGAACACATTACTGAAATGGGAACATGGCCATAAGCACAGCTCATCAGGGAGAGACAGTAGCATCACTGGCAAGCAATATATTAGCCTCATTACAAAAATATTTGTGTTCAAATATAGGAATGCCTTGCTGTTGTTACACAGGGCCTTGTTGAGGCCATATCTGGAGAATTGAGTATACTGTGTTGTGGTCTCCCGACCCAAGAAATGACATAGTTGCAACACAGCAGTTTCACGAGGCTGGAACCGGAGATGGCAGGACTGTCCTATATGGAGAGACTGGTTTGAGACTGGGCCTGTACTGATCAATTTAGAAGGATGAGAGGGGATTTGATTAACAAGTATAAACTTCTAACAGGGCTAGAAAGACGAAAGGAAGGGAGGATTTTTTTCCAGAATTGGGATGTCTTGAACAAGGGGACACGGGTACTTGATACAGGGTAGAATTAAGATAAGAACATATTTCTTGACTCAAGGAAAAGCATACTTAAAATATTCTTTCCTCTCCTGAGGGCTGCTCTTCAGAATTTAACAATTACTGCATTGAGTTTTGAGGCCTTTTTTGTTTCTTTATTGCAGGTGGAGTGCGGGGTGGGGGGAATGTGGGTGGGCAGCATAGTTTCTCTCTAAATCTGTCAACACAGTTTATCATTGTGAACACCTGTTATCAAATAACCTCAGTACTTTAAGGGCCCCAGTTTTCCATTGTAGGAATCATCCTCAAGCTGTTGCATATTCTCTAATCTGCAGTGGTCATTCATCTTCTCTTTGACCACTTGGTGAAGCTTATTATGTTTGGCTGTACGGCAGTAACAATGAAATGAAGAGTGTTTTCTGACTGCATTTGCCTGAGAAAACTGGAATCTCTGGAAAAATAAGACAAGCAACTTTTGGATTTTTATTCTTTCTATTAGGTTCATTGTAGAGAGAGTGAAGTTGTTACTCTTCTTGATGCGTCCAGTTATTGTTGCGAAAAAAGGTTATGTTGAATTCCATGAAAAACATTCAACAGTTAAGAAGGTTGCACGATAAAGGCAAACCAGCAAAGCCTCAGTGCTGTCATGAGTCTGGAGTTACACTGGCTGATCTCATGCGCTGCAGTCAGTTGGACAGAATAACTACATTCTTAACATAGGGAGGAGGAAAGTCAAACAAAGTCCCCATTAGTTTGGAAGTAGGACAAGGCCAAGGTGTCCATTGTTAAACTGCCTGAGATAATTAATATTTCATTTGAGAGGCAAGAGGTAGAAAAATAAGGTCTTCAAAGGAACAGCATGTGTCAGAAACCAACTACAAGTCACATTTAAAAGAAAATTTAATATACCTTTGTGAGATGTTATTTCTAAGACTTGGATACATTTTTAGATTTTTGTGATCATTATGAACAAATATGATATCAGAAAAGTTTCACTTTCTTTCCTCTTCCTGATCAAAATATTTCAAATCAATTTCAGCAACCTAACTCAACAGCATCCATCAAGATCATATCCTTCTTCAGTATTCATCCATGTACTAAATCTGCAATTTGCTCATAAGGTCATCAATACTTTTCTTGTTCCTGCCAAGAATGCTTGAAGGGGTAAAAGCCATATTTGTTTCTAAAATTATTTTGTGAAAATGAAAAACACTTATTTCTGGCACTCGCACATATATGGAAAAATACAGAAATACAGAAGTCGGTGCCCAATTAATTTAGCTTGTCCACAACATATGTAGTACAACATGGAGATTTCTCCAAAATATGCTGTATTGAAATACATGTAAGCGTGAGAATTTGCAAGAATTTCCCCTTAATTCATCAATGACACCCACTTCTTCTTCCAGACATCCTTAGTGATTTTTACTGAATCAAGGCTGTGAATTTTGTTTAAACTATGGGTAGGGTGACAAGCTCAGTGTCTACCCCAGTCAAAACAAGGATTAAACTCCAGGCTGTTGGTCTTAATCTGATCCACACAATAGCTGCCTAGCCAAATAAGCTACCCAGATAACCACTAAAGATACATAAAAATAGTCAGCCTTATCAATTTCAGTATGTGAATTTTTAATGGAATAAGTCATAATTCCTGCCAAACAACCTCTCTCCACTAATTTTTGAACAAACGCACACAAGTTAGGGGTCACATTCTGACAGATTCAGCTAGTTTTGGACATGTTTATTTACATTTAAAAACTCTCTATAAATTTATTTCTTTCTGAATCTTTCATTTCCCTCTTCTAATCCTTTGTTTCCCTCTATTTTCAGGATATGATTAATATTTAACTTAATATTCTAACAGACACTTTCTAGTTCAGGAGTCACAGAAATTCTTCCATGTGATTGGTTGTCTTGTTCATATACGACCCCCGATCCTTTGTGGAGGTAGCTGCAATATTTCAGAGACCTGTTGACTAAATGTTTCTGCTCAAAAACCCATAAAGCTTTTTGGGTAGCTATAAGCATAATAAATAGCAAGTGCTGTTCTTTCACTCTGACTATAATACCCAGGCGATAACAATAAACATTTTAAAGTGAAGGTTGGTGGTGGAATGACAAACAAAGTTTGAAGTACTCACCTGCAGTACAAATTTCTGATCAATGAACCTTTTTGCAATACTAGGTTGGAAGTCTGGGCATTCCAGAAACCGCAAAAAAAATTCATATACAAGCTTTAAACAAAGAAGGAAGTGACAATTAACAGGAATAATCACATTGGGTATCTGCATAAAAAATATTTATTTCACGTACAACTAAAACTTGATAGTTTTATTAGCTCCTTACTTTCTGCTGATTCTTTCCAAAAGGAAAATGATTCTTTACTGTAATTTCCCCAACCCCTGTTCTCAGATGTTCAATAACCCCTCAATATTTTCCCAAGCAGCTGATTCAACCTACAGAGACTGTGTGTTTCAGATTATTGATGTGAATCTGTGTTGCAAGAGACCAAACAATAACATTACAATCAATAGCAGGATCAGCAATATTGAATTGTGTGTGTTGTGATTTTGCAAAAACTCTGATAAACATTTTAAAAATAGAACATGACAGCTATTTCTGCTTCATGTCATCTTTTCAATGGGTGCAATTTATTTTAATGGATAATTTAAATAACAAATTACAAAATCTTCCATGTACACTAATATTATATCCCTACATTAGCAGAGAAAACTGTCGGCAACATGAAATAGGGTGGAAGGACACAGAAAAGCAAAGCTATCCACAGAAACATAAGAGAAGCAACAAAGGTGAGCGAGAAGAGAATCAGTTTTGAAAGGGACTCCCTGTCTTCTTCACCAAGGTCAGTTTTTATTTTCAGTTAGTGGGGGAGAGAATGGTGAATGAAAAGTATTTGCCATCACAATTTTTCATAGCGAGGGAGAGGGAAAAAAAAAACCTCTCTTCATAACTGAGGTGGTGGTCAAGGGCAAACATGACATTTCAGTTTTAACAGCAGAGAAAGATGTGGGGGGTGGGGTTGGGGAAAAGGAGGAAGAGGAGGAGGAGGAGGAGCGTGGATTTCAACAGCAAAGACACCGGTGGAAGGTGGTGGGGCAGGAAGGCTTGAAGTTTTGTAGTCTGCATCTTGGCTGCACTTTGCAGCCAATATCAGGAGGAGTGTTCTGTTATAGTTCAAGATGTTACCAAACATCACTTTGTCTGGGGTGCTTTTTGGAAGAAGTCTCATTTCGGGGTGAGAGTTATGCTGATGAAAATTTCAAGCTTGGTAATGTACAACTAGTAGGGCAATTTGATATTTTGTTTCTTTTCAATATAATTATGCAAAGTATATGCTTCACTTAATCTAATACTGTATTGTTCTGTTTAACTGTAACTTATTTAAGTTTTAATAGTTTAATATCATGTGACTGCTCAGCCTCACCTTGACAAAGAAGTGTATCACAGTAATTTGAACAGAATGAAAATACTAATTAGTTAATTAGGAGATTCTTATTTACTTTATTTCTATTTCAGAGCTACATTGTGAACTTGGAATCATCAAGCTCACGAACTCTCACTTCATTAAATCCTTATTGAGTACTTATCAATAAAGCTGGCAAAAAGGAATTTTACTTCAGGAAGGGAGGAACAGAAAACAGCAGTTGTGTTCTGTTTTTCTAATCAATCAGTTCACAGATATCATTACACAGCTCTGAAGCAGGTGGGACTTGAATCTGGGCTTCCTGGTGCAGAGGCAAAGACACCACCATTGTGTCATGCAATAGTTTCTTATGTGAGATTGGTTTTAAATTCAGAGTGATTGAGAAGAAAAACAATTTCATTTTGTTAAATATTATATTTACTTTGAAATTAACTTTGTAACAATGTGTTTTATGTTTGTAACCATATAATCCTTCAGGCTATCATCATGAAGGAGTATGTTGTGACCGAGGGTATAACGCACCTATTACGCACGTGCACTTTATATACACTTTGCATTATTTTTTTAAGTACTATCTGCTTTGTATTTTCTTACCTGTTAATTATTACCTGATAAAATATTGGTGATGTTAATAACACTAAGAAATTAGTGATCTTTTGTAATATGTTATACAAGTTAAGGTTACAAGGAACTTTTCCGTGTTCGACATTTTAAAAGTAAAGCGATCCAGGCACACATAACTATAGAGAAAAAAACCACCTAACAAGTCTCTCAAATGTAAAAAAAAACTAATATGTATGTGATTTAATGAGAAACTTGCGACTATTGAGTCAGTGATCTCACAGTATTAATCATGAGAGATTGACAGCATACATCTCCCTATACTAAACAAACAGATAAAGACAATACCAGAAGATATTCTTTTTTCTTAGGGTGCTAGTACATGATTATTTGACGCTGCGTCACATACAGACAAGGTGTTTAGCACACTTGCCTTCATTGTTCAGTCCTTTGGGTATAGGGGTTGGAAAGTCATGTTGAGGTTCGTGAGGCTTCTTCTGGAATAATGTGTCCAGTTCTGGTCACCAAGTTATAGAAAGGATATTATCAAGCTGGAGAGGATTCAGAAGAGATTTACCAGGGTGTTGCCAGGTATGGAAGGTTTGATTTATAAAGAAAGGTTCAGACTTTTTTTAACTGGAGCGTAGAAGGTTGAGACGCAACCTGATGGAAATTTACAAAATGAGAGGTATAGATAGAGTTAATGGTAGTTGTCTTTTCCCTAAGATGGGGGATTTCAAAACTAGGGGGAACATTTTTAAGGTGAGAGGAGAGAGATTTAAAAAAGACATGAGGCAAACTTTTTACAAAGAGGGTGGTTCGTGTATGAAATGAACCTCCTGAGGAAGTGGTGGATGTGGGTAAAATTACAATGTTTAAAAGACATTTGTTTTGAGACATGAATAGGAAAGGTTGGACAGATATGGGCCAGCAGCAGGCAGGTGGGGTGAGTTTAGTTTAGGATTACGTTTGGCATGGAATGGTTGGACTGAAGGGTCTGTTCCTGTGTTGTATGACTATGAACCAGGAAGCAAAAACCAAAGTATACCTGTAAAGTCACCATATGGTTTGACAAGAATTATTGATAATTTATGGGTTAAATTACCTCAAAAGATTAACCATTCATGCAGTGGAAGATAAAGTTTCAGACAAAAATAAACATTGGGATTTGAGCTTAAATTGCAACGTAAAACTTATAGCAAGGAATTGTCAATTTGATCAGTGGTGAAAGTAAGTGCATGGTGGGGAGAGAAAGAAAATTCCCAGATCTGAATTATGTTCTCATAGGATTAGGAATTTCAGTTACAGAAATATTATAGTGGTAGGGGCACTGATAGACAGTTATTAGTTCAGTAATGCAATCCATTGGAAGTTATGAGAGTTGACTGCTGAGTATGCAATACCGCCTGAAGAGGTCAGATGAGGATAAAGACAGACAGGTTAAGGACAGAGCTTCAAATGCCCTCTTTTCGCAAGATCATTCTCTTCATTGAGTTGAACTGACATGGTTATATACAGTGTAATTTTGGTAGGATAGCAGATACACTGACCTAAACTCCGAGCTAATAAAGCTGCTTAAATACTACTTCCGCCTTCACAAAAAATCTGTTGCGATGTTTTCAAGAATGATTCAAACGATCAGGAAGCAAAAATAAAAAAAATCAACAGAAACAAGCAGTTACTTGAAAAAGATTCTCAAAAATAAAGGGCCAGTATTTCCTTCAAGCTCATCACTAGCCAAGCTCATAAGGCTGAGAATCATGTAACATATTCTTAGTATCCCATGCAGCTGTACCAGTGTTAAAATTCTGGAGTCATTTATTTATGACATACGAAGAGGTCTTCATCTTTAACAACAAAGTAGAACTTATTCATTGATAATGGTCCCTGCAATTACCTTTCCCCATCCAATCCACATTAGAAGTAACAGATAACGATGAAACAGTAAAATATCTTGACCTTAAATGTAGTTTTTGGAGGAAACCAACCAATTTTTCCAATTGAGTAGAAGAGTGATTAATGCACAAGTTAGGAACAGTTTGTAGATGTTATTAGGACACCATATGTATAGCGAAATTCAAAAAAAATTTCATTTCCTGAATTATCCATAGTACTTGAACACAAACAAGGAATTAAGGAAAAGAAGACATGTTATAGAAACTACCCAATTTTCCACAATTACTACCTGCATGTGAGGCCATGCCGCTTCTAAAGATGGTTCATCCTCTTCTGGATCAAAATCTGGATTGTCGCTTGGAGGAAGGGTTCTGAAAATGTTACAGGTAATCTGCAACAAAATTATGAGTTAAGAGATTATTATTATTTAAGGTCAGATTGATGTTATGTTTCAACAAAGCTGAAAAATTACTCAATATGTCTCAAAACAAGTGGAACAACCATTTTATTCTAAGGGATTAAGTATAATTCTCATTTGTTTCCCCCCAAATTCCAAGTAGTACATGAAATTGATTCAAACCACTTAAATTTCTGAAAAGAAAAATCTCAATATCTTATGTTTCTACAACACACTCAGGAACCCAAGGCCCCACGCATTATGTGAATGTTTTGAATAAAGTGTGCTTTTCTTTTCAAATTTGACTTAAATGTCAAAAAAAACTGACAAACTTTCATTCTGTTTTGTCAGGAATGTTACTGATCTTATTGATGACTTGGCAAGACAAGATAAAAGTGACCAGAATTTTAATTTTAAATGATCTTGTGACTAAATTGCAAGTCGATGAAATGTAAAAATGTAATGCAGTTAATAAATGCTGCAACTAGCATCCTAACAAGCTTAAATCTGGCAGCAGCAAACTTATTGGGGTTTATATATCATTGACAAGAAACTGACGAATTCCATAAAAATTGTGGTACAGCAGCACATCAATTCTATGGTGAGTAACTCACTTACTGTTGTTTCAATGTACAAGTCAGGAATATGTTGGAATGCGCTGATTACTGCTGCAAAATACTTGAGAAGCTCAACATCATCCAGATCTAAGCAGACTGCTTGATTTACATCTGATGCATCACCTTAAACATTCACTCTCTCCACTATCATGCATTGTGGCAGCTGTGCATACCAGTTACAAGATGCAATGAAACAACTCACCGAGGTTCCTTCAATAGCACCATCCAGACCGGTGACCTCACCCCACCTACAAATGCATGGGAGTACCACCACCTGCAAGTTCCCCATCAACCACACACAGTCCTGATGTGTTGTTCCTTCACTAGCGTTTGGTCAGAATCCTAGAACACCTCCCATAAATACAAGACAATTACAACAACAAGTTTAGATCACACTGAATACAAGGAGAACTAGCCATTTGGATACAGAACTGGCTCGACGGTACAGAACAGTTGTGGAGGGTTGCTTTTCAGACTGGAGGCCCGTGACCAATGGCATGCCACAAGGATTGGTGCTGGGTCTACTTTGTTTTGTAATTTACATAAATGATTTGGATGTGAACATTGGAGGTATGGCTAGTAAATTTGCAAATGACACCAAAATTGGAAGTATCATGGACAGTGAAGAAGAGTACAAAGGGACCTTGATCTTATGGACCAGTGGGACCAAAGGTTAGCAGACGGAGTTGAATTTAGATAAATGCAAAGTGCTGCATTTAAGAAAGGCAATCAGGGCCGGACTTATACATTTAATGGGAAGGTCCTGGGAGTGTTGCTGACAAGGAGACCTTGGCGTGCAAGTTCACAGTTCCTTGAAAGTGCAGTCGCAGGTAGATAGGATAGTGAAAATGGTGTTTAGTATGTTTACCTTTATTGGTCAGTACATTCAGTATAGGAGTTGAGATGTCATGTTGTGGCTGTAGAGGAGATCAGTTTGGCCACTTTTGGAATACTGTATGCAATTCTGGTGTCCCTGCTATAGAAAGGGTGCTGTGAGATTTGAAAGGGTTTAGAAAGATTTATAAGGATGTTGCCAGTGTTGAGCTCGAGGGAGAGGCTGAATAGACTGGGGCTATTTTCCCTGAATATGGCAGATTGAAGGGTGACCTTATAAAAATTTATAAAATCATGAGGGGCATGGTTACAGTGAATAGCCAAGGTCTTTTCCCCAAGGTGTGGGTGTCCAAACCTAGAGGGCATAGGTTGAAGGTGAGAGGGCAAAGATTTAAAAGGGACTTAAGGGGCAACTTTTTCACGTAGAGGATAGTGTGTGTATGGAATAAGCTGCCAGAGGAAGTGGTGGAGGCTGGTACAATTACAACATTTAAAAAGCATCTAGATGGGTATATGAATACGAAGAGTTTAGAAAGATATGCGCCAAATGGGACTAGATTTACTTAGACTATCCAGTCGGCATGGACAAAGGGTCTGTTTCCATGCTTGTGCAGCTCTATGGCTCTATCTAATAGGAGGTGGATAGTTTACAAATAACCCCATCCCCAATAATTGGGGAACCCAGTACGTCAATGCAAAAGACAAGGCCAAAGTATTTGCATGAATATGGAGCCAGAGGTGTTGAACGCATGATTTATCTCTTCTTCCTGCTGAGGTCTCAATTTTAAAAATGCCAATCTTTAATAAGTTGGATTATTCCACATGATATCAAGAAATGGCTGAAAATATTGAATATTGCCAATTAATTGCCATGTTGACTTCATAAATGGCTGAATTTCAGAAGTTATACATTAGTTTCAAAGTGCTTAATATGTCCTTAACACTGAAGTCACAATGAAATTCAATAATTTTTCAAAAACTAATCCATTCATGGGATGTGGGACTCTGGCTAGGCCAACATTTACAGCCCTAAAGAAAATGGTGGGGAGCTGACTCCCTGAACTGCTCTAGTCCTTGGGACTGCTGACTTGTGCTTTCGAGATGGAGGATAGGCACTGGGGAGAAAGGATGCAAATTACTCACTGCAGATTTCCTAGATTCTAATCCCGTCTTGTAGCCACAATATTTACATGATGAGTCCACGTGTGTCTGGTTAAGTGTAATCCCCAGGATGTTCATTGTGGGGCACTCAGAGTTGATCATGCCATTGAACAGTCAAGGCACAATGGTCAGATTCTCTCTCTGGAATTGGTCATTGTCTGTCATTTGAGAGGCCTGATTGTTGCTTGCCACTTTTTCACTCAAACTTGAAAGTTGCTCATATCTTGCTGCATATGGACATGGATTGTTTCATTACCTGGGGTATCATGAATGGTACTGACCATTGTGCAATGAACAGACCATAGCTAATGCTATGATGGAGGGAAGGTCCAGCATTGGACATTGCTATCCTGATTGGCTTCACTGAAAAAAATGGAATCGTGAGGTATTTAGCACAGCTGAGGGTTTGAGCACAGGTAAGCTGAAGCAGTGAGAAAACAGATGTGGTATGGAAATGAAAGTGGCAAACCTTCTTAATGGAGACATTACTGGAATGGAAGCATTGCTTAAAGTCAAATAGAAAGCAGAGATTGGCAATGGTCAGGGTCAGGCATAGACAATTTCAGAAGCTGCAACACTTGCCCATTTACCTCCTCACTTCAGAGTCAATTTAGTTTATTGCATTTGCTGCTCAGAATGGGATCTTCTCTATATTAGGGAGATGAATCACAGACTGGATGACCGCTTTGCAGCAAACTCCACATGATTTGTAAAAATGAACCTGAGCTTCTAGTTGCCTGCTACTTCAAGACACCTCCAAGTTCTCATGCTAATGTTTCTGTTTCAGGCCTGCTGTCGTACTCCAAAGTTCAATGCAAGCTGGAGGAACAACACTTCATGTTTCGCCTTGGTACTTTCCAACCTTCAGCACTCAACATTAAGTTTAATAATTTCAACCATGAACATCTACCTCCATCTTCATTACCCACCCCAACAACCAACCCATTTTCAACCATTTGGGGATTCCTGTTTACATCCATTCAACATTTATTTCTCTCGTAGCTTATTACCAGCATCCCTTTGGCTGCTTCCCTTCCCTCTGAATGGACATTGATTCAAATAGATGGAAACATTCTTTTCCCTAACCACCCCCACAGCTCTGTCATCAGCATAAATAACATCAATTCTCAGTTGCTTTTAGTTCTAATGAAGAGTCACTGGAGTCAAAGTTCACTCTGTTTTTCTTCTCACCGATGCTGTCAGACCTGTTTAGATTCTCTAGCGTTTTGTTCATGCTTAAAATGGAGAGGTCTTGATAAAACTATATAAGGTATTAGTCAAATCAATCTTGGAATACTGTGAACAGTTTTGGGTCCCCTTATCTAATCCGTTGGAAGTATCGTCATCATCTAATTCTCCAGCTTGATCAACCTGAGGCAAAGACATTAAATATGCAGACATTTACTGCAGGTATAGCCACTTAAGACAGTCTCAATGTCCCCAACCTCAAGTATTCCCTACGTCCGACAGATAATTTCCCTGTCATTACAGGAATGTCGAGGACATATGACATTCCTTTGTTGCGACTGCTATATCATTAAATCCACACACCACCAAATGCATTCTCTCAACCTCTCGAGCTACTGAGGAAATAAGGCAGGGCAGGTGACTGAGGTGTCATTGGAGGAGCACTTTGGGGCCAGCAACCATAATTCTATTAGATTTAAAATAGTGATGGAAAAGGATAGACCAGATCTAAAAGTTGAAGTTCTAAATTGGAGAAAGGCCAATTTTGACGGTATTAGGCAAGAACTTTCAAAAGTTGATTGGGGACAGATGTTCACAGGTAAAGGGACGGCTGGAAAATGGAAAGCCTTCAGAAATGAGATAACGAGAATCCAGAGACAGTATATTTCTATTAGGGTGAAAGGAAAACCGGCAGGTAGAGGGAATGCTGGATGACGAAAGAAATTGAGGGTTTGGTTAAGAAAACGGAAGCATATCTAAGGTATAGACTAGATAGATCGAGTGAATCCTTGGAAGAGTATAAAGGTAGTAGGAGTATACTTAAGAGGGAAATCAGGACAGCAAAAATGGGACATGAGATAGCTTTGGCAAATAGAATTAAGGAGAATCCAAAGGGTTTTCACAAATATATTAAGGACAAAAGGGTAACTAGGGAGAGAATAGGGCTCCTCAAAGATCAGCAAGGCAGCCTTTGTGTGGAGCCGCAGAAAATGGGGGAGATACTAAACATGTATTTTGCATCAGTATTTACTGTGGAAAAGGGTATGGAAGATATAGACTGTGGGGAAATGGATGGTGACACCTTGCAAAATGTCCATATTACAGAGGAGGAAGTGCTGGATGTCTTGAAACGGTTAAAGGTCTTGATCAGGTGTACCCGAGAACTCTGTGGGAAGCTAGAGAAGTAATTACTGGGCCTCTTGCTGAGATATTTGTCTCATCGATAGTCACAGGTGAGGTGCCGGAAGACTGGAGGTTGGCTAGGTGGTGCCGCTGTTTAAGAAGGGTGGTAAGGACAAGCCAGGAAACTATAGACCAGTGAGCCTGACCTCTGTGGCAGGCAAGTTGCTGGAGGGAATCCGGAGGGACAGGATGTACATGTATTTGGAAAGGCAAGGTCTGATTAAGGATAGTCAATATGGCTTTGTGTGAGAGAAATCATGTCTCACAAACTTGATTGAGTTTTTTGAAGAAGTAACAAAGAGGATTGATGAGGGCAGAGTAGTAGATGTGATCTACATGGACTTCAGTAAGGTATTCAACAAGGTTCCCCATGGGAGACTGGTTAGCAAGGTTATATCTCATGGAATATAGACAGAGCTAGCCATTTGGATACAGAACTGGCTCGAAGGTAGAAGACGGAGGGTGGTGGTGGAGGGTTGTTATTCAGACTGGAGGCTGGTGACCAGTGGAATGCCACAAGAATCGGTGCTGGGTCCTGTACTTTTTGTCATTTACACAAATGATTTGGATGTGAGCATAAGAGATACAGTTAGTAAGTTTGCAGATAACACTAAAATTGGAGGTGTAGTGGACAGCGAAGGTTACCTCCGATTACAACAAAATCTTAGCCAGATGGACCAATAGGCTGAGAAGTGGCAGATGGAGTTTAATTTAGATAAATGAGAGGTGCTGCATTTTGGGAAAGCAAATCTTAGCAGGACTTATACACTTCATGGTAAGGTCCAAAGGAGTGTTGCTGAACAAAGAGACCTTGGAGTGCAGGTTCATAGCTCCTTGAAAGTGGAGTCGCAGGTAGATAGGATAGTGAAGAAGGCCACTGTTGGAATATTGTGTGCAATTCTGGTCTTCCTATCGGAAAGATGTTGTGAAACTTGAAAGGGTTCACAAAGGATTTACAAGGATGTTGCCAGGTTTGGAGGATTTGAGCTATAGGGAGAGGCTGAACAGTCTGGGGCTGTTTTCCCTGGAGCGTCAG
This sequence comes from Chiloscyllium plagiosum, assembly GCF_004010195.1. NCBI lineage: Eukaryota > Metazoa > Chordata > Chondrichthyes > Orectolobiformes > Hemiscylliidae > Chiloscyllium > Chiloscyllium plagiosum. The sequence continues at coordinate 47,638,916 of NC_057718.1, forward strand.
AGGCTGAGGGGTGACCTTATAGAGGGTTACTAAATCATGAGGGGCATGGATAGAATAAGTAGACAAAGTCATTTCCCTGGGGTCAGGGAGTCAAGAACTAGAGGACATAGGTTTAGGGTGAGAGGGGAATGATATCAAACGGACCTAAGGGGCAACGTTTTCACACAGAGGGTGGTACGTGTATGGAATGAGCTGCCAGAGGATGTGGCGGAGGCTGGTACAATTGCAACATTTAAGAGGCATTTGGATGGGCATATGAATAGGAAGGGTTTGGAGGGATATGGGTCAGCTGCTGGCAGGTGGGACTAGGTTGGGTTGGGATATCTGGTTGGCATGGACAGGTGGGACCGAAGGGTCTGTTTCCATGCTGTACATCTCTATGACTCTCTCTCCATTAGTACTGCCACACACTGTTAAACTATCCTGGTCCCCAGTTCCATTTTGGTCTTTCTCTCATTCAATGCTTTAACTAGAAACTTTTGCTCTTTTTTTCACATGTTAAGGAATGCTAGCTCCAAAAGCTCACAAGGACCAACAAATCTCTCAATTTCACCTCCCCTTTCCTCCAACTCATCCCTCCTTCTAATCCCATTGCTTTGATGTGTGATCTCTGTACCTTCTGAGCATGCCCGCACTGATGCTAAACAATGTGCACTCAGCAAGGAACTTAGTTTAAAAAAAACTCTGAAGAGGAGTCTTTTCAGATTAAAAACACCAATGCTGTTTCATGCTTTGCAGATGCTACCAGACCTGTTGTCCTGCTCCAGCACTTGGTTTTTACTGTCCTATGTCAGAGTCAAAATTACTTATACCACCTTGTTCTTTTAAAGTTTAGAAGTTTCTGTTTTCCTTTTCTGTGTATTAGCTACAAAAACACTTCACAATATTTGTAATTGCTTATTTCAAATACACAACTGAAAGCATCGGATGCAAAATACATCAAATTCTTTCCCCTTTGGCACTTCAGTCCCCTCTTATCAACTAACTTCTGCATGGTTTATGATGCAAACCAGTTACTACCATTATATGGCCTCAGTGAAGAATCAAATAGGCTCAAAGACATTGTGGTTTATTACTTGAGTGCAGCACAGACTTACACATGGCACATTGGAGGTCAATAAAATAATTTATGAACTGGATAACTTGGCTATTTATAGAATATTTCAGTTCAAGAAATTGCAGAGAATAAGGGGACACAAGTTTTAACTACAAATGAATAGAAATACACAATGTTTTCTTCTCTCAGATTGTTGTGAACTTCCAAATTACACCGTTGGCTGATGCAGGGAAGGCTGACTCTGTTTTTAGGAGGAATTTCAAATGGTTCTTACTGGAGCAAAGATTGCACCATCCACGGGATAAACATCTTTATAGATAACACTCAATCTCTGTGGGAGGGGAATTTGTTATGTTCATGTTCTGGGTTTTCTCCTTTCTTCTAGATCTCCCAGTCCTGGTCATGAATAAGTCAGTCAGTTGGACTCAATACATGTTAAAATTGGAGTCCCTCGGATTTAATGGAATGAAAGCACATATTACAGAACTATCAAAGGGCTCAATAGTTGATAACCGTTCTTAATTCACAGTTTTTGTCACCATAAAGAACTGTGGCATGTTTGGACCAGCCACAGATGCAAGTCTGGTACTACAAATGTTCTGGTAATTGACTCATAACCCAGAGGTCTGAACTAATGACATGGAGTTCTCAGTTCAAATATCACAATGCCTATTGGGAAACTTAAGCAAATCCTTAGTTTAAAAAATTGCATCATAATGTTGACTATGTACCAACCAGATTGTCATAAAAACCCAAAAATAGGAACAGAAATTGCTGGGAACATGAGTTCTGAGGAAGGGTCACTCGACCAAAATCATTAATTCTGACTTCTCTCCACAGATGCTGTTAGACCTGGACCTGCTGAGCTTTTCCAGCAATTTCTGTTTCTGACTTATAGCATCAGCGATTCCTTTGGTTGTCATCAAAACCCATCTGATTCATGAAGTGCCATATTGCCAACTTTTCAAGAGCAATCAGGGTTGGGAAACAAACGCTCACTTTGTCAGCTCTTTCAGGACTGCCACCCTTATTCAGTCTGGCCTATACATTACTCCAGACTCAGAGCAATGTTCCAGAACGGTGGTAAAACCCTGTTTACAATGGTGGAATGGATGTAACTCAGATGAAGTTTCTAGTCTATTATTTTTACAACAATACCTCTAGGAATTAACAGCAGCTCAAGCCAGTCAACAAAGAGCTGAATTAACATAAATAAGAAATGTATTTTCTATTTTTATAAGTACCTTGTCCCAATTTCTCTTTCTTATCAAACATTTACCCTTCAATCAAGATCACTATATCAGTGTCTCAGCAAGTTTAATCGGAAAGGAGTTGAAACAGAGAGACACGGCTGGCCCTAGGATAAATCCTGGTCTACGCTAAGGTACATACGGTCTGATTTAAGTTCTCTAAAGAAGTGGTTCAGCCAATAAGTAGTTGAGGCAAACAAACAAGCATAGTCCCAGATGTCATCACTAGTCTGCTGGAGAAAATAGTATGCTATAATGAATTAGGAAACACTAACTCTTTTGTATCTCTGTCCACAACTGATGCCAGATCTACTAGATATTGTCAGCTTTGATTCCAGATTTTCAGTTTCTTCGGGACCTTATTTTCACTTCAGAGTACCTGGTCATTGTGATGACCACAAAAGGTGGGGTGATTTAGCTCCCTTCCTTTTCACCCCCTCAGTCAGGGTTACAACAAATAGTTATAATTCTTTTCAGCATGCAGCTAGATCATATTTTAACTAAATGTAGGGCTATTCAAAATTAAAAAGTGCATTGCAAAATTTAACTGAACAAAAATCAGGATTTTATTACATACTAACCCCAAGAAAAGTAAAATACACACCAAAATCAAACTCCGATACAGATATCAAGTTTAACAAGAGGGGGATGCAAAGTACAAAGGAAGATTAAAGAATACGCAGTTGGAAAGCTTTTAAACTCCTTAAGTTCAAGAGTTAAACCTGAGACCACAGCTATTTAGTTGATCTTTTGTATCAACAGCAGTAGCAAAATCTGTGGAATCCTCCAGTTCTCAATGAATGGTTGTTTCTCTAACTTGCGTTCAGAGAGGTTGAGAAGGAGAAAGAGAAAAGAAAGAAAGCCTTCTAGTTACTACTGTTAAGAATAGTTTCTTTCTTGATTCTGCTCAAAATCTGTTTTCCTGAAAAATCATTGTGTACTCCCATGTCTAACATCATTTTGTCACACTGGATAAACTGCATGTGATTTGCATTCAAACACATGAAACTTCCAGAAAGGTGTAAATCAAAACGCAAACAAGGATTTCCTCATATTTGAGTCTCAGTGCCTTTTGATGAAATGTTTAATCTTGGCTTAGACTCACATTGGTTTCATGAGCTCAAAGTGGTCAGGTGATCAGTACAGCTACCTTAAGTCAATGTTTTCTCCTTTTAAGAGTCCTAGAATCTATACCATGGAAACAGACTCTTCAGTTCAACTCCTCCACACTGACCAGACATCCCAGTTTGACCGAGTCTCATTTGCCAGCATTTGGCCCATACCCCTCTAAACCCTTCCTATTCATTAAACCATCCAGATGCCTTTTAAGTGTTGTAATCGTACCCACCTCTGCCTCTTCCTTCTGGTCACTCATTCCATACATGCACCACTGCCTGTGTCCCTTTCAAATCTTTCCCCCTCACTTTAAACCTATGACTCCTAGTTTTGGACTCTCCCACTCTAGAAAAAAAAGAACTTTAAAAAAACGAATAAAAATGTAAGTCCATGAGAGTTCCAGGTATTAAAATCAGGTGGAAGTTGAAAAGTTGATTGACCATATTTTTGCAGTTTTCTGACAAAACTGTTCCATTGCTGTTTGTGGGAGCTTGCTTTGTACATATTGATTGCTGCAATTTCAACACCTTAACACTTCCAAAGTATTTAATTGCCTGCAATGTTCTCAATATACCCAAAGTGCAGCAACCCACATGGGCTTTACAAGTCCTTTTCTTTACTGGATTGCATGCTTATGGACAGACAGAAATTTTAAAATAATGGTTATGCCATTAAAATGAACAATGAAATACAACGACATAAGTTGGAGGGGATATTGGCTAGTTATAAGGTCTTTTGGAATGGCCTTAGCTTTTGCAAGGTGACATATAAATCCCAAATTTGTTCATTAGCTTACTTATTTAAGTGGGTTCAACTTGAAGTCTAAAGCAGTGAAAGTGTTTCCAATATATATTTACTTATACTTAAAAGTTAAAATCATGTTAGAATAATTATTAATCACTTTCTCAGTTCCAGAATGACAAAAATCCATGGGGTGTGGGATGCAACATCAGGATATCTGTCATGTAACAAATAATATGCACTCAGGTATTGCATACTGATATTATGGTAAGTTCTACTATATTGTGTGATACTGAACCATACAGATAAGATCAGTTTAAAAAAAATGGAAAAGAATACGAAAACAGAAATTGCTGGAAAATCTCAGATCTGACAGTAGCTGTGGAGAAAAAGCAGAGTTAATGTTTTGGGTCCAGTAACCCTTCTTCAGAACTGATTGTTGCTAGGAAAAGGTTGGTATACATGTTGAAGATGTAGTAAGAGAAAGAGGGTGGAGTAAACAATATGTGTAGATGGAGTCCACAGGGACAGAAAAATTGTTGGGCAGACAAAGGAATGGACAAAGATCAGTCTGGGAGAACGTACTGCCCCTAATGGGGACCGTAATTGGTTGACAATGCCTTTTCAGTGGGAGGAGCCCAAATGATGACAAGGCCTTGTGTGTGGAGTTCAGGAAGGTCCACAGGAGAAGATACTCAGGCCTTAAAATTCAAGTCTAGATAACCATAATTTTTTTCTATTCACTTTTTCTCTCTTATACTTTTTCATTTTTTTCTATGCTATTTACCTTCTTACCTCGTTGAAATGGTCTGTCTCAGTTGCTTGTAACTTTTTCCTACTCAGGCCCCTTTACTCCTAAACTATCTTATGCCTCGTCCAAGAACGTTCAGTTTCCAAACTACAAACCAAGAACATTTTTTAAAAACTTATTGTTAAATCAAATTCTTACACACAATTTATTTTTCTGGTTCAAGCATTTTATTTGCAACCTTTGCTGTGTTTACATGTATATCTTCATTTTAATGTTATTCCCTCCTCCTTTGTTTTACTTTTATACAATTATATAATTCAATATAACACAGGAACAGGCTTCAGCCCACCAAGCCTGTGCCAATATCCAATCCTCATTTAGACCCACTACTGATTACTGGTTTGTTTCCTTCTGTTGCCTCACATTCATGTGTCTATCAAGGTACGTCTTAAATATTGCTAATGTGTCTGCTTCGACCAACTTCATTGGCACTGCATTTTTGGCATCCACCACTCTCTGGGTTAAGTATTTTTTCCACACTTCTCTCATCTTGAAGCTGTGCCCTATTGTAGTTGGACGAGGTGAAAAATCACACGACACCAGATTATAGTCCAGCAGGTTTATTTGATGGCTTTTAAATCTTCAAATCAATTAGACTGAAGGTGTAGGTTTCGATTGATTAATATGCAAATCCCAGAATTTCTTTCAAGTCACTGTCCCGCGATAACTTAAGATTTTATCAGTATAATGGAAGTGACATCTCAGATCAGACAATGCATTTTTGGTGCGAGGTCTTGTTCAGAATCTGTGTCTTAACCTGGAGTCAGGCTAATTTTATTTCCAAAGCAGGAGTTTATAAAATGTCACATTAGCTGACTGTCTACAAATTAGACCATAAGACATAGGAGCAGAAATTAGGCCATTCAGCCCATCGTGTCTGCTCTGCCACTCAATCATGACTGATATGTTTCTCAATCCCATTCTCCTGCTTTCTCCCCATTCTCCTGCTTTCTCCCCATAACCCTCGATACTCAAGAATCTATTTATCTCAGTCTTAAATATGCTCAATGAGCCAGCCTCCACAGCCTTCTGTGGCAATGGATGCCATAGATTCACCACTCCCTGGCTGAACAAATTTCTCTTTATTTCTGTTCTAAAAGATCTTCCCTTCACTCTAAGGCTATGCTCTCAGATCTTAGTCTCTCCTGCCAATGGAAACATCTTCCAAGCATCCACTCTATCCAGGCCATTTAGTTTTCTATAAGTTTCAATTCGATCCCCCTCATCCTTCTAACTCCATCGAGTATAAACCCAGAGTCCTCAAAGGTTTTCATTCTTGGGACCCTCCTCTGAACACTCTTGAGGGCAGTACATCCTTCCTGAGATATGGGGCCCAAAACTGCACATAATATTCCAAATGTGGTCTGACCAGAGCCTTATAGAGCCTCAGAAGTACGTCCCTGCTTTTATATTTAAGTCCTCTCAAAATAAATGCTATTTTGCCTTCCGAATGCTACTTGCCTTCCGAACGACTGACTCGACCTGCAAGTTTACATTGAGGGAATCCTGGACTAGAACTCCCAAGTCTCTTTGCACTTCAGACTTGTGAATTTTCTCCCCATTAGAAAATAGTCCATGCCTCTATTCTTCCTGCCATACTGCATAACCTTACACTTTCCCACATTGTACTCCATCTGTCACTTCTTTGTCTACTTTCCTAACCTGTCCAAATCCGTCAGGAGCCTCCCCGCTTCCTCAACTATATAAAGCTAACTTTATATTGTCTGCAATCTTGGTCAGAATGCCCTCAGTTATTTCACCTGGAGTGTTAATGTATAAAAGTGAAAAGCTGTGGTCCCAACAGTGAGCCTTGCAGAACATCACTTGTCACTGGCTGCCAACCCAAGAAGGACACTTTTATCCCCACTCCTGGTTTTCTCCAGACAACCAAGCTTCTATCCATCCTAACATCTTGCCTCCCACAGGAGACTCCTGTGCGGCACTTTGTCAAAGGCTTCTTGAATTTCAGGTATTATGTGCTTTTTTGAACAGTATCGAATGTATCTGCAAATATAAATTCAGGGTGTATATAGGTGTGTGCAAGTGGGGGGGGGGGGGGGGGAGAGAGAGAGCGCGAGCAAGAGAAAGTCTGTGTGTGTGAGAAGGGGAGAGAAAGAATGCAAGAGAGAGCGAGAGAAAGTGTGTGTGACAGAGAAGGAGAAAGGGGGAAAGGGATAGTGTATGTGAGAGAGAAAGAGAGAGTGTGAATGAGAGACTTGAAAGAAACTCTAGGATTTACATATTAATCAATTGAAACCTGCACCTCCACTCTTAACAGATTAAAGATTTAAGAGCCATCTTCGGCGTGTTCAACTTGCTTGTGTCAGTTGTATGATGCTTTGATCTTTAATCATAAATACTTTGTATAAGGTTCCCTCTCTCACCAACACATGGAGGAGGAGCGGGGCTCTGAAAGCTTGTGCTTTCAAATAAACCTGTTGGACTATAACCTGGTATCATGTGAATTTTGACCTTGTCCAACCCAATCCAACAGAGGCACCTCCACATCTGTTGTAGTTGACCTTTCCACCCTGGGAAAAAAACCTCTGACATTCCACCTTATCTATGCCTCTAAAAATCTTGTAGACCTTAATCAGGTCACCCCTCAGCTTCCATCTTTCCTGTAAACAATCCAAGTTTGTCCAACCTCTCCTCATAATGAAAATCCTTCAGGCCAGGCAACATCTTGGTAAACCTTCTCTGCAGTCTCTCCAAAGCATCCATGCCCTTCTGGTGGTGTGGCAACCAGAACTGCTCGCAATATTCCAAATAGAGCTGAACAAAAGTTGCCTAAACTAACTTGGTAACTTTTATATTTGATGCCTCGGCTGATGAAGGCAAGTGTGCTTTATGTCTTCTTGACCATCTTATGCATCTGTGTTGCCATTTTCAGGGATCTGTGCATTGTATAGCCAGATCCCTCTCTATGTAAATGCTCCTAAGGCTTCTGCCAATTATTGTGTAATTTGCACTGGAATTTGATCTTCCAAAATGCATCACCTCACATTGCCAAGATTAAACTCCAATTGCCATTTCTCTGCCTGAATCTACAATCTATATTCCACTGAACCCTTTGGCAATCTTCCTCAGTACCTGCAATTCCACCAATTTTGATGTCATCCAAATTTTGCTGTCACTACTAATCGTACCACCTACATTTTCCTCCAGATCATTCATATATATCTTACAAATAACAAAAATCCTAGCAGTAATCCCAACAGAACAGCACTAGTTACTGATCTCCATTCTGAAAAGCACCCTTCCACCACTACTGTCTTCTATGACCAAGACAGTTTTGTATCCATCTCGCCAGCTCTTCCCAGATCCCATGAGAGTCTACATTCTGTACCAGTCAGCTGCGAGGTCCCTTATCAAAAAGGTGCCTTGCTAAAGAACATCTACTGCCCTTCCCTCAATCATTCCTGTCATCTCCTCAAAAAAACTCAATCAAGTTGGTGAGACATGACCTTCCCCGCACAAATCCTGCTGCTTTACACTAGCAAGTCCATTCATTTCTAAATGTGAATAAATCCTGTTTCTCATCTGCTCCAACAGCTTTCCTACATCATGCTCACGGGCCTGTAATTAAATGGGTGATCTTTGTTTCCCATCTTAAACAAAAAGAACAACACTGACCATTCTCCAGTCCCCTGAAAACTCAAGACTCCAGCTATTTCCTCCCTTGCCTCCCACAGTATCCTGGGATAGATCCCATTAGCCCTGGGGACTTGTCTTCCGTTACGTATTTCAACTCACCCAATGTTTACTTCTACATTATGTTGCCTGCTTGAGAGCGTTCAGACACCTTCCCCTAACCTCAACATCCTCCACGCCCTTCTCTTTAGTGAATACAGATGCAAAGCACTCATTTAGAATGTCACCCATTTCCCTGGCTGCACTCATTAGCTCCCTCCCGCCTTTATCCTTGAGTGTGCCTATTCTTTCCTTAGCTATCTTCTTGCTCTAATGTATGGATAAAATGCCTTGGAATTCTCCTTAACCCTGCTAGCCATAGACATTTCATAGCCCCTTTTAATCCTTCAAACTGTTTGAAATCCTTCCTATTTTCTCGATGTTCTTCAAGGACTTTGTATGTTTTTAGTTGCCTGAACCTTAAATATGCTTCCTTTTTTTTGACCAAGTTAGTAATTTCCTCTGTCATTCTAGGCTCCCAAAACTTGCCATTCTCGCCCTTCATTTTCACAGGAACATGCTTATCTTGCACTCTAATCACCTGATCTTTGAAAAACTCGCACATGTCAGATGTGGATTTATCCTCAAACAGCCACTCCCAATCCACATTCTCCAATTAATACTTAATTAGATTATAGTTGACTTTCCCCCACTTTAACACATTCATGCAAGGTCCACTCTTGTCCTTATCCATTAGTATCTGAAAACTTAGAGAATTATGGTCACTATTCCAAAAATGCTCCCCCACTGTAACTTGGATCACTTGGCCAGGCTCGTTTCCCTATTACAAGTCCAGCATGGCCCCCTCCCTCGTTGGATATCCACATACTGTTTCGAAAAAACCCCTCTTGGACACACCAAAAACATTGCTCCCCAACCAAACCCCAATACTAAGGGACTGCCAGTCATTATTTTTGGGGGGGGGGTGTTAAAGATCACCCACCACAACAACATCTTTCCACAGTCTGACCATCTCCTTCTCATCAGCAACTTGGCTTACATAGTAACATCACTGCAGTAAAAAATCCAACATTGCTTCATAAGAACAAGAGAAAACAAAATTGGACACTCTGCCACACAATGAGATGTTAGGATAATCAAAAGCTTAATCAAAGAGGTGGATATCAAGAGGCATCTTGGAGGAGGAAGGAGCAATTGCGAGGCTGGAGAGTTTCAAGAGGGAATGCCACACCTTTTAGATTAGATTAGATGAGATTCCCTAGAGTGTGGAAACAGGCCCTTCGGCCCAACAAGTCCACACCGACCCTGCAAAGAGCAACCCACACAGATCCTTTTCCCCTATGTCTACCCCTGCACCTAACACTACGGGCAATTTAGCATGGCCAATTCACCTAACCTGCACATCTTTGTGACTGTGGGAGGAAACTGGAGCACCTGGAGGAAACCCACGCAGACACTGGGAAAATGTGCAAACGCCACATAGACAGTTGCCCGAGGCGGGAATTGAACCTGGGTCCCTGACGCTGTGAGGTAGCAGTGCTCACCACTGAGCCACCATGCCGCCCTTTTGCAAGGAGTGGTTGAATATTTCAGCCACAGGGCCAAATACTAGGAAAGAAATAGAGAGAAGCTGCTCTTAGAAACTCAAAAAATAAACAATCTTTAATAAAAGTACATTTTGGTACTAATATTTTATTATCGTGATAATTCTACCACTACAATTAGCATACGGTGCATTACATACAATAATGAAATCAAGTATACTCTATTTTTCATATCACTTGATTTAAATGTGAGCATTGCAATTGGTCATCTGTTTTACATTCTCACGACAATAACAAAGTCCAGTGTCCTGGAAGTGCCAATGTTGGACTGGGTTGTCACCACCTAATGAAGGAGCAGCGCTTCGAAAGCTAATGCTTACAAATAAACCTGTTGCACTATAATCTGGTATTGAGATTTTTTTTAACAAAATCCAGTGTGACTGCTTATCTCTCCAGGTTTAACATGATTTGCTGAGGACTTCCAGCATTTTGTTTACTTTCACAATTATATGCACCCACAGCAATTTTCTTTTCTCTTGCCAATGTACAAATACTACTTTACTATAGGTTTTTTTCTGAAGATCCCTGAAATGGGAAAATGGTATATTTAAAAAAAAAACAAGGAAGTGAGAGACACCAAATGACATCTCAAAATCAGTCCTGACATTTTGGGTATATTGATCTGTATTCTTTCAGTATGAGAATTTAATAACCACAGCACATTTTAAAATAGATGTAACAAGTTAATTAGTTTGTTCTATTCAGCAGGGCACGCAGCATTATGCAGAGAAACTGAATGCACCTTTCTAGTCAACCCATTCATCAGGATTGATGAAAAAGGTAAACATTTAAGACTATGGAAGGGGAAAGGAGGCAGGCAGAACAAATTGAATATATGCAGTAGGAGTGAGGGCAGAAGAGATTAATTAGCAAAACATTTCATGTCGCAAAATTCAAAGACAGTGGCAATGGGTTCAGCAAGAAAACCAAGCTAATGTCCAAATGAGGTTTGAATGGCTACATAGCAGCCAATAAATGCAACATGAAGGGATAAGAAACAAACAAAAACAATGAAATACAAACTAAGGATGGAGGCAGAGGTTATGATCTAAAGCTGCTGAAATCAATAGAGTCGAGGGGTTGAAGTGTCAAGAGGAAATGTGTGGCAGCTTTCCTTGAACTTCATTGCAACACTGCAGCACACCCTGGACTGAAAGATGAATGACAGCAAGGTGAATTTAAATGACAAGCAACAGGAAGCTTGGGGTCATACTTGCGAATTGAACAAAGATGTTCTGTGAAATGCCTGCCCTGCCTATGTTTGGCATTCCTGCATACAGGAGGCCATAGCAGGAACAGCAAATGCAGCAAAACTGAAATAAAAATCACTTTGTCAAAGCTTTTCATACTGCATTTTTCAATAAATCAAACTTACAGGAAAACCCAATATTTATGAGCCGTTTTCAACAATTATGTCATGGCTGCTGAGCATCAAGGCTGAAAATGTGTTGCTGGAAAAGCGCAGGTCAGGCAGCATCCAGGGAACAGGAGAACCGACGTTTCGGGCATAAGCCCTTCTTCAGGAATGCATCAAGGCCATGTCTGTGCTTCTGAATTTCTCCTGAAGTATTCCGTAATACTGAAAAGGTTGGGACCACTAACTTATATTGTAATAAACAGTACTGATTGGTTGACAATCTTCAACAAAATGTTTTTTTTTAAACAATACTCAAATTCTATACTACCAAATAACTATTTAAATACTACATACTAAATTGAATCAAGTATAGGTAAATTGCTATTTCACTTGGGAGTGTTTGGAGCCTTGGATGCTGAGAAGGGAAGGAGGTCAAAAGAATACAGTGCATCTCCTGTCTTTAAATGCAAAGGTAATGAGTGAAAAGGAGTGTGTGCTTCAGATGAATATGGAGTGAAGTTAGGTATTATGGAGGGAATGGTCCCTTCAGAATACGGAAAGGGAAGATGAAAATGCGTTTGCTGGTGACATCACTTGAACTGGCAAAACAGCACAGGATGATCTGTTGAATACAGAAGCTGATGGGAAGGAAGGTGATGTTGAGGGGGACCTAATCCATCCTGGTTTGCAGACAGCAACAAAACGTATCAGGCACTGTGTTGAGCCCTGTCAATCTCACCAGATGGGAATCCTCAATTGAGAAAAAGGGAAGACAGAACAGAATCATGGATGTGGCAGGTTAGATCATCAGAACAAATATGTGACAAAGATGAAGAAACACAGGAGATTGAAAAAGAATCCTTATAGGAAGCAAGGTGTAATTAAATATAGACAAGGGAGGTGCAACAGTCCATGAGTTGTAGTGAATATTAGTTGATAGATTGGCTCCAGAAATGGAAACAAGTTGAGAAGGGAAAGGAAGAGATGGACCAGATGAAAGTGAGGGAAAGATGTATATTGGAAACACACAAGAAAAGTTTCCAGTTCATGGCAAGAGGTGGTTGCATCAATATCATTTGATTTATTATTGTCACATGTACCTAAGTAGAGTGAAAAGTTTTGTTTTGAGTGTAGTACAGGAAGATCATAACATACAAGGACCTATAGATCATGGTGTTTAAACAGAGGAGGGCATACAAGGTTACAGCTGCGCAGGAGGTGCACAAAAGCAAGATCAACATTAGATTTAAAATTAGAGAGACCCATTCAGCAGTCTAATAACAGTGGGGAAGAAATTGTTTGTGAACCTGCTGGTACGTGTGTTTAAACTTCTGCATCTTATACCTGACAGAAGAGGTTGGAAGAGATTATAACCAGGGTTGGAAGGGTCTTTGACAATGTTAGCTGCACTTCTGCAGCAACAAGTAGTGAAGATGGAGTCCATGGATGGGAAGCTCGCTTGTGAGATAGTCTGGGCTGTGTTCACAACTTTCTGTAGTTTCTTACGATCGTGGGCAGAGCATTTGCCATACTAAGCAATGATGCACCCAGACAAAATGCTTTCTAAGGTGCATCGGTAAAGGTTGATGGAGGGTCCCGATAGACATGCCGAATTTCCTAAGCCTCCTGAAGAAGCAGCAGCAGCACTGGTGTTCCTTCTTGACCGGTGCAACTACATGGGAGGAACAGGTCAGATTGTTAGTGATCATCACTCCTAGGAACCTGACACCCTCAACCCTCTCCACCTCTGCTCCATTCATGTAGCTAGGGAGGTATTTTCCTCCTTTCTTTCTGAAGTCAATGATCAGTTCTTTAGTTTTGCTGACATTGTGGGATAAATTGTTATCTTTGCACCACAACACCAAGCATTCTATCTCCTTTTTGTATTCGGATTTGTCATAGCTTGATGTCCGGTCTACAATGGTGGCCAGTGTCGCCAGTGGATAGTATTTGGATGATATTTGGTCATGCAGTCATTAGGAGTACAGCAGGGGGTTGAGTACACATCCTTGCATAGCTTCACTGTTGAGGACTATTATAGAGGACGTGTTGTTGTCTATCTTCACTGATTGCGGGTCAGGAAGCTGAGTATCCAGTTTCAGAGGGTGGAATAAGACTTAGGTCTCAGAGTATGAAGATGCGTTTGATTGGGATTATAGAATTTAAGGCAGAGCCGTAGTCGTTAAGTAGAATCCTGATGTAAATCTCCTTATTAATCAGGTGTTCCAGGAATGTGTGTAGGGCTAAGAAAATGGCCTCTGCTGTGGACCTGTTGCACCAGTAGGCAAATTTCAGGGGATTGAGCCTGGCTTCGAGGATAGAGTTGATGTCAGCCCTGACTAACTCCTTGAAGCACTTCATAATTATGGGGGTCAGAGCCACCGGGCAGTAGTCATGGAGGCATATTGCATGTGTTTCCTTTGGCACTGGAATGTTGGTAGTCTTCTTCAAGCAGGTGGGGACTTCAGATTGTAGCAAGCAGAGGTTAAAGATGTCAGTGAATACTCCTGCCAGCTAGTCTGCACAGGATCTGAGTGCACGGCTGGAGACTCCATCTGGGCCAGTTTTCCTCCAGTTCAGTCTCATGAAGGCCGATCTGATGTCTGCAATAGTGACTAAGGGAACAGGGGCTGGCAGGACAGGACATAAACAGAGCATAAAATGCACTTAGCGCATCAGAGAAGGGTGTACTTTTGTCCACCATTTTGTTCTGTTTCATTTTGTATGCCATTATATTGTGTAGGCCTTGCCAGAGGCAGTGGGTGTCTGTGCGGTTAGTTTGGGCCTCTAATTTGGTCTCGTACTGCATCTTTGGATCTCATATGACCTTGCTGAGGTAGTATTTGGATTTTCTCTGAAGGTCTGCGTTGTCCAACTTGAATGCCACATGCCTGGTCTTCAGTAGGCAATGGATTTCCTGATTTCATCATTAACATGTCAGATAAAGCGTTGAGGGAAGAGTCCATCTCTGCAATGTCAGACTGCAGTAATCAATGTTCCATATATTCCACAGAAACGTAGGACTCATTGCAGGTAGCCATTTGGACAAAATCAATGAAGTTGAAAAATAAAAGTTATTCAGATTGAGAACAACCTCAGTCGTAAGTCGTGGATGAGAACTGTTTGGACCTCTTCAAGAGAGGAGTGGAGAGCTTTACGACCATCTTGATAGGGAATGTAGACATAGAGGGATTAGAGGCCTACAGTGAAGAGAAAATGATTAAGGCCAGGAAACTGCCAACTGTTGACGTGGGCCATCAGAAGAGATTGGAAGAAATAAGTTCACAGAGGCAGGAAAAACTGAAAGTGAAAAAACCAGGACTGCTTTGCTTGTAGATTTTGGGAAGGAGCTTGAACTGAGCTGTGCAGGGTTAGTGGACTGAAGTTGGAGACAGAGGATGGGGGCAAGTGACGATCCAGGAAAAGATATCCAGCGATGATATGGTCCGGGGAGGTAGGAGAAAGTGTTGGAGGGTTGGTATCCAGCTTGGTAAAAGTCCATAGACAACTCAACAGTCCCACCTTGGTCAGTGGATTGGTCGACAAAATTAAGGTGAGAGAATGGGGTGCGGCAATTTCTGAGAGGTCGGTTCAAATTCCCTTCAACTGACTGAAAAATCTCATCCTATTGTTCAAATAAAAGGCCTATGACCTGAAACATTAAGACATTTTTCATTTCTCTCTCCAGTTGTGGCTGATGCCATCCAACCTGATTGTTTGCACCTCTTTTTATTTCAGATTTCTGGCATCTCTAGCATTTTGCTTTTGTAATCTGTTTCCACACTCGATAAGGCTATTCTGAAGTTCCTGCTTTCTCAAACTCACCCCTCACCTGAAGTGAGGGAACTCTCAGGTTAAGCTTGCCACCTGCAGTCTCCCTTTAAAGACAATGCAACTTTTATTGTCCACTGGGACTACGGCAAATTTACCTTTGTACACTTATTTAAGCACAGGTTCCTAATTTTGCAGCCTTTTTAAAACACAATTAAAAGCCATGAATTCTTCACATTGTTTATTATCCTTCTTCTAAAATCTAAATCTTTGACACACCTCAGACAGGAAAATAAACTGTACTTCAACTCACTTGCAAAATTGTTTTTGTGCATAAGGCCATTCAGCTCATCATGACCACAGCTGCTGACCAACTTAGCATTGTGACCTTACGTCAAAATCTTCTGCCTTTTTCCTGTACCTCACATATTGTTTCAAATAATCACTTATCGCCCTCTTTAATGCTTTGATGAAACTAGTCCTCTCATGAGGACTAGTTTCACAAATTTCCTCTTTGCCTTCTTTGTTCTAAGGAGAAAAGTCTCAATCTCTCTCTCTCTTCATAACTGATGTTATTCATCCCTGGAGCCATTCTTGTAAATCTCGTTTGCATTTTCTCCAACAAGTTCACATCCTTCCAAGATGTGGCACTCAGATCTGTGTACAGATAGGTCTTCTATAATGTGATGATTGCGTCCAAGTGCAACCCCGCATTTTAGAAAAATCACACTTTAGAAACAGTGCTTCAAGTGTTGACAATGTAATTGTGTTACAGCCAAAATACATTTTAAAAGTCTGCACTTTGGAAACAGTGTCCCCAGTTTGTTACAGTGAATTTGGGTTAACGAAATGTGCATTATAGCAGAGTAACCTGTACAATACTCTGGCTGAGCTTTAACTACTGACTTATACAAGTTCAACATCACCTCCTTGTTCTTGCACTCCATGCCCCTATCCATAAAACCCAGCATTCTGTTTGCTTTATTAACTGCTCACTCCATCTGTTGTGCCACCTTTAGCGACCCATGTACACATACAACCAGGTCTTTCTGCTCTCTTATTCCCCCTCTTAGTAATGTACTTATTTTCGTAACGTGCATCTGTGCTATTCCTACTAAATCACACCTCTCTGCCTTGAATTTTATCGGTGTCTATATACCCACTCCCACCAATCTATCCACGTCCCTTTGAAGTTCTACACTGTCTTTACAGTTTACAAGCTTTATGCGTCACAAATGTTTAGTGTTCCCTGCACATAAAGCACTAGACAATTAATATATAAATAATGAAAAACAAGGGTCCCCATACTGACCTCCAGATTGAAAAATATCTATTGACTATTACTGTTTCATGTCAGTGGGTCAAATCTGTTATGAGGCAGTATGTAGAATGCTTTTTGGAGTCCACATCAACATGTGCAGCACATCAACAGAATGATACTCAAGCCTCTCCGTTCTCTCTTAAAAATAATCCAGCAAGTTAAACAAGACTTTCCCTGAAGAAATCCATTTTGGCTGTTCATAATCAACCCACATTTTTCCTAGTGATCATGAATTCTATTTTGAATAGCCGTTTCCAGAAACTTCTCTACTAGTCTTAAGCTGACTGATCTGCAATCCAAGAAGAGTGAACAAGGAGAGGGCCCTGTGGCTGACAGACAGCGACAGAACTATATTAAACAAACACAGAGAATGCTGGAGGAACACTCAACAGGTCTAAAAGGAGAGATAAAGACAAACTGGACTGAAAATATTAACTCTGTTTCTCTTTCCACAGGTGCTGCTAGACCTGTTGAGTTTCTCCAGAATTGTGTTTGGTTCAGATTTCCAACATCTGCAATATTTTGGCCTTTAACAGAGCTTTGAGTCAGAGATAATTGGAATCAGTTCTTGTGCTACTACAAAGAAACAAGCTTGCTCTTTGGCAATTCTCTGAAACTGGTCAAGCTCTTCTTTCCCAAATTTTAATATACAGATATTTGACAAAGGAAATATAAAGTCAGAAGTCACATGACACCAGGTTATAGGCAGAAGTGGTTACTGCAGATGCTGGAGAGGAGAGTCAAGATTAGAGTGGTGCTGGAAAAGCACAGCAGGTCAGGCAGCATCCGAGCAGGAAAAAATGACGTTTTGGGCAAAAGCCCTTCACCAGGAATGAGGCTGGGAGCCTCAGGGGTGGAGAGATAAATGGGAGGGGGTGGGGCTGGGGAGAAGGTAGCTGAGAGTGCAGTAGGTAGATGGAGGTGGTGGTGAAGGTTGGAGAGGAGGGTGGAGCGGATAGGTGGGAAGGAAGATTGACAGGTCAGACAGGTCATGAGGACGGTGTTGTACTGGAAGGCTGGAACTGGGGTAAGGTGGGGGATGGGGAAATGAGCAAACTGGTGAAGTCCACATTGATGCCAAGAGGTTGAAAGCTCTCGAGGCGGAAGGTGAGGTGTTCTTCCTCCAGGCGTCGGGTGGTGAGGGAATGGCAGTGGAGGAGGCCCAGGACCTGCATGTCCTCGACAGAGTGGGTGGAAGACTTGAAATGTTCAGCCACGGGAACATTGGGTTGATTGGCAAGGCAGCACTCGGTCTCCCAAATGTAGAGGGGACGGCATCAGGAGGAACAGCTACAATAAATGACATGTGTGGAAGTGCAGGTGAAACTTCAATGGATGTGGAAGGCTCCTTTGGGGCCTTGGATGCAGGTGAGGTGAGGACAGGGGAGGAGCAGGTTTGCAATTCCTGTGATGGCAGAGGAAGGTGCCAGGAGGGGAGGGTGGGTTGTTGGGGTTGTTCCCCCTCTCACCCTGAACCTCTGCCCTCCAGTTCTGGACACCTCCAACCCAGGAAAACGACTTTGTCTATTTATCCTATCCATGCCCCTCATGATTTTCTAAACCTCCAAAAGGTCACCCCCTCAGCCTCTGACGCTCCAGGTAAAACAACCCTAGCCGATTCAATCTCTCCCTATAGCTTAAATCCTCCAACCCTGGCAAGAACTGGAGGCTGAACTACAGACATTGGAATACAATGGAGGGGGAAGGTTACCTGCATTCTTTGCAGGAGACAGCCACACCATAATAAGAGGTTTTTAGATGGTCAGGGCACAAGTGTGTGACTATGAATGAGACAGGTATCGAGACCCACAGGAAGGAGTACTCAAGTGACAGCCTCTGTAATTGTTCAAGTGATCTCATGGCCTGTTTGAATGACAGCAGTGGCCGTAGGGTGGATGAACAAACTGAACATGGCACCAGCCTTCAAGCTGGAGAACGAATAAGGAATACAGTGATTGGTAATGGCATAGTGCCGGAATTGACACTTCTTTGCAAAAAATAATGAGTACCGATGGCTGCATTGTCTGCCAATGTCGGGATTTGGAACGTCTGCTTAAGGCTGGAAAGAAACTTGTGGTGTGAAGGGGAAGATCCAGTGGTCATAATCCATGTGAATATCATCGCTCCCTTGAATCTGTTTAGCCAATCCACACATGTCACTCATCATGCCAATATATTGATTTTCGGTTTTGGAAGTTGATACCATGCACGGACCTCAGAGATCTGCGCACTGGAAAATAAAATTAGAGGAAGTATTGGTAGGTACCAAAGACCTAGATAGAAATAGGAACGAAATTCTGCACAGATAGTATGACGATCTCGACACCAAATTGAAAGGCTGCATTTGCTGTCACCAAGGAGCATTCACAGTATGCCAAAGGAAGACACTTGGGCATGCAATAGTGAATGAAGTTTACTGAAACGCATCTGCATGCACGTCTTCACCACTGGGCTGGCTGCAAGTACGACAAAAGGCTGGATCCACAAATGCCTTCTGTGGCTTGACACTTCAACTTCTTGTGCATTTTGGCTGGTTCCACATCTGTAGATGTCTATAAATATCCACAGCCTTCACCACCGATGCTCAGCAGCAGCACGTACTATCTATAAAATGCACTGCAGAAATTCACTTAAGATCATTAGACAACACCTTCCAGATGCATGGCTATCTAGAAGGACAAGAACCAATAACAATGGCCTTGGTCTTCCTAATACTTAGTTGAAGGCAATTTCTGCTCATATGCTCACCAGAAGTGCCGAGTGGAGGATCCATCTCAGCCTCCTCCAGTGATCCCCAACATTAAAGATACCAGTTTCCAACCAATTCAATTCATTCCACATGATATCAAAAAACAGCTGGAGGCTCTGGATACTGGAAAGTCTATGGGCCCTGACAACATTCCCACAAAAGTGCTGAAGACTTGTGCTCCAGAACTTGCTGCATCCCCAAAACAAGCTGTTCCAGTAGTTATAACACTGGCATCGATCTCACAGTGTGGGAAATTGCCGAAGTATGCCCTGTACACAAAAAGCAGGACAAATCCAACCCGGAATATTACTGCCTTAACAATCCAATGTCAATTATTAGTAACTGATGGAAGATGCCATCAACAGTGCTATCAGTAAGCAATAACCTGCTTAATGAGGTCCAGTCTGGGTTCCACCAGGGCCATTCAGCTCCAGACCTCATTACAGCCTTGGTTCAAATATGGACAAAAAAGTTGAATTCCAGAGATGAGGTGAAAGTGACACTCTTAACATCAAGGCTGCATTTGACTGAGTATAGCAACATGGAGCCCGAGCAAAACTGGAATCAATGGGCATCAGGGGTAGTTAGAGTCATACCTGACACATAGGAAGATGGTCATGGTTGTGGAGGTTAGTTATCTCAGCTCCAGAACATGTCTGCAGGAATTCCTCAGGGTAGTGTCCTAGGCCCAACGATCTTCAGCTGCTTCATCAATGACCTTCCCTCCATCATAAGATCAGAAGTGGGGATATTCACAGATGATTGCACAATGTTGAGCACCATTCACAACTCGTCAGAAACTGAAGCAGTCCATATCCAAATGCAACAAGATCTGGATAATATCCAGGATTGGGCTGACAAGTGGTAAGTAATACTCGCACCATCACTAACAATCACCAATAAGAGACAGTCTAACCACAGGTCTTTGATATTCAATGGTGTTACCGTCACCGAATTTCCGATTACCAACATCCTCAGAGTTATCATTAATCAGAAACTCAAATGGACTCACCGCATAAACGTAGTGGCAACAGGTCAGAGGCGAGGAACACTTCGGCAAGTAACACACCTTGTGACTCTCCAAAGCTGGTCTACCATCAACAAAGCACAAGTCAGGAGTGTGATGGAATACTCCCCTCTTGCCTGGATGAGTACAGCCCCAACAACAGTCAAGAAGCTTGACACCACCCAGGAAAAAGCAGCCTGATTGACTGGTACCATATCCACAAGCACCCACTTCCTCCATCACTGACACTCAATAGCAGCAGTATGTACTCCACACAAGATGCACTGCAGAAATTCACCAAAGATCTTCAGATAGCACCTTCCAAACCCCATGACCACTTTCATCTAGAATGACAAGGGCAGCAGATATATGGGATCACCACCACCTTCAAGTTCCCCTCCAAATCACTCACCATCCTGACTTGAAAATATATCACCATCCCTTCACTGTCATTGGGTCAAAATCCTGGAATTCCCTCCCTGATGACAGTCCAACCCACAGCAATTGGACTGGAGCATCTCAAGAAGGAGCTCACTATCACCCTCTCAAGGGCAACTCGGGGACAAGCAATAATGCTGGCCAGCCAGTGACACCCACATCCCACAAAATGAATAATTTTTTTCATAACTCTGATACTGTGTCTATCAAGGAGTCTGACAGAGAAGGGATTGAGTGAGACGACAGTGAGATAGAAATATGCTTTCAAGATGCTAATGAAACCAGACCCGATTGTTGCAATCCCCTCGTCTGCCACAAAATCTGAATATTGTGCTCTATTTGGACACAGACTGTATCAATGTCACAGGAGTCTCAAATGGTGCTGAAGAATGTGCAATTATTAGCAAACATCACCCTACCTCTTAACTAATTATGAAGCTATTACTGAACCAGCAAACTGAGCATTATAATAGCAGGGAAACACAGCTGAACGTTGGGCCAGAGAAATAAAGGGCAGAAAGCAGTAGATACAACTAAACAAATAGTCTCAATCCCAGTCAGAGAACGCCACAAACTTGCTACAAAATACTGAAAATGCCGAAGCTCTGAAATAGAAATTGAAAATGGAGAAACTCAACAGGTCTGACAGCAACTGTGGAGATAAAAACAGAGCTGCCAAACTGGAGGAACACAAACACACTGCATAGCCTCCTGGAATGAACATTACATTCAACAACATGAAACCATGACCTCTTTCTTCATTTTCATTTCTCCCTGCTGCTGATCCCACCCCAGTGTCTTGTTTTTATGATTTTGCTTTCAACACAACTGATCTTGTTCTGCTCTCAATTTCTATTAACATTGTGATACTGTAAACATCAAAACTTTAATCAGGAGGATTCTGGCTAATTGAAGATGGAGGACAGGAAATATGTGGCTGTAAGAGCAGCTCCTATTTGAGATATTTTCAGTATTGGAGCTAATTTCTTCAAATTCAAGGAACAGTAATTACTATTTTAGAAGCTGTTGCATGGTTTTGGAACTTTGGGAGGATAAAAGATCAAACCAATAGCACTTTTAAAAGGAGAAAGTGTTATGAAGGTGTCGGTATGTACTGTACTTTTAAGAGAAAGGTGACTGAAAGCACAGAGTGTGCTATACTATTTAAAAATGTAACATTTGGTTGAAACAAATAGATGGAGTTGAATTGCCATGGAACAAAAACAAATTCAAATTTAGCCAATTAGTTTAAATCCTATTGAATTTGAATTTTACTGTTTGGGATGGCATCAAACCAATGAAATGATCTGATGTTTTGGGGTATAAAACCAGACATTTTGAACAGTTAGAGTGAGAACAGCAAACAGCACCAACAAGTACAGACTGCGAGCCGAATAGCTCTCTGAAAGGTACCTGTTCATAAGAAAAGTTGTGTAGCAGAAGACCGAAGAAAAGACAACCCAGGAAAATACAAGAGGAAAATCTACAAAAAAAATTCTACAATGGAGAATCGAAAAAGCTGGCTGGTTTTGAAACTTTTATTTTGTAAATCTTAATCAAGATTTATTTTATCTGACTAGTATTGTAGAGTGGGAGGTAAAAGATAGGCTGAAAGGAAAGTTGTAAAAAGTTGTTGTTTTAATGTTCTCTTTTGGACCTAAAGAATAAAATTGTTAATTTCCACTTTAAATAGTGAGATCAGGAATAGTTCTTTGCCTCTCGAAATTTAACAGATGACAGCGCAAAGTGAGCTTCTGAGTGTCGGATTTAAATCAGCAGAGAGGTTTACCCAGTGTCGTAACAGTTTGAGGGCTCTCGTCCATGATTTGAACAGGTTTAGACAGATCCAGTCTGAGATTTGGATACATTTGAATAGATTTGGGGTACAAAGTCCAGTAGATTTAAACACTTGCTGGTTATTGTCCTAAATCTTTAAATAAAACATAGGTGAGCCAATTTGTTTAATTTCAGTCACTTATGGTTGGTTAAATTAAAAGTGAGAGAAATGGCTCTTGAAATTGCTGAAGAGGTTCTGGGGTTTGAAGATAATTCCTAAATTTGCCAAGAAAGTTTAGAAAGGAAAGAAACGACCATACTCTTAGAATTAGCAAAGAGGTTCTAGAATAGGGTTTAACATAGGTAAAGCTAAAATTGTAAAGGAATTATTCAAAACATTTCAGTGAGTCAAAGAAATAGACAAGTGCAGTACAGTTAGAAAAAATTGAAGTACAATTGAGGAAAATTGAGTTAGAAGATAAACAACGGGAGAGAGAAAGAGAAAGAGAGGGAGGAGAGAGGAAAAAAAAAAGAGGATTCTTAGCTGAGCAAAGAAAGAGAAGTAAGGGAGAGAGAAAGAGAGACAGAGGGAAAAGAAAGGAGAGAGAGAAGATCCTTAGTTGAGGAAAGAGAGAGAATTTGAATGTGAGAAGTTGCGATTTGGTCAGCAAAGTCAAGTTAACAGGATGGAGATTAAAAGAGAAGGTAGTGACATATATAAATATGTAAAAGCTTTGCCATAGTTTGATGAGAAAGATGCCAAATTCGTCTTTATTTCATTTGAAAAATTGGCTGGGTAGATGGGGTGGTCCAAGGATTTATGGGTAATGCTAGTTCAGACTAAACTAGTAAGCAGAACTAATGAGGTATTTGCCGCGCTGTCAGATGAAGGGTCAAGAGATTATGAAGAGGTCAACAGCCTATGTTAAGTGCTTATGAACTGGTACCAGAAGCGTATAGACAGCCATTCAGAAACATGAAGGAGGAACCTGATCAGATTTATGCTGAGTTCAAAAGAATTAAACAGTCATTTTGATAGATGGGTGCAGGCCTTAAAAATAGATAAGACCTATGAGGTTCAAAGAGAGATTATTCTGCTGGAGGAGTTTAAAAACTCACTTCCAGAGATGGTAAGATTTCATATGGATAAACAGAAAGTTCAGGACGTGAGAAGGGCAGCACAATGATGCATAAGACAAGCTTCCAGCCAGAATTTCGTCCAGTAAGGGATAGAATTTGGGAGAAGGAGAAATCCAGACTACGAAATAAAAAGAGTAGAGAACATTAGTAAATGTCTACCACAGGTTTAAAAAAAGCCCAAGAGGGTGGAAAGGAAGTGAAAGGACTCAGGTGTTTCCACTGTGGTAAAGTGGGACATGTAAAGTCATAGTGCTGATCGTGAAAGAAAGGCACGGTGAGCAATGATATGGTAAAAGAAGCTGAGCCAGTGGCATTAGTGACAGTAGTAAAAGAAACCCAAGAAGAGCCAAGGAGCTGCAGAAGAAGGCACAGTCTCGGCAAGGGCTGGGTATGGGATGAGTGCTCTATAAAGAATTTGCCTCTGTGGGTAAAGTTAACTCAGAAAGAACAGGAGGAGAAGTGCGAATCATAGAGATGCACAACACGGAAACAGACCCTTAGGTCCAACTCGTCCATGCCAACCAGATATCCCAACCTAATCTGGTCACACCAGCCCATATCCTTTCAAACACTTCCTTTTCATATACCCTTTTAAAGGCTACAATTGTACCAGCCTTCCTCTGGCAGCTCATTCCACACATACACCACCCACTGCATTAAAACATTGCCCCTTAGGTCTCTTTCATATCTTTGCCCTCTACCCTAAATGTATAGTATCTAGTTCTGGACTCCCCTACCCCAGGAAAAAAACCTTGTCTATATACTTTATCCATGCCTCTCATGATTTTATAAACCTCTACAATGTTACCCCTCAGCCTCAGACACTCCAGGGAAAACAACCCTAGCCTATTCAAACTCTTCCTATTGCTCAAATCCTGGCAACATTCTTGTGAAACTTTATGGTTCAGAAAAGATTTACAACATCCGTCCGATGGGAAGACGACCAGAATTGCATTCGATATTCCAACAACGGCCTAACAAATGTCCTGTATAGTTACAAAATGACCCGCAACTCCTATAATGAGTGCTCTGACCAATAAAGGGAAGCATACCAAATGCCTTCTTCACTATCCTATCTACCTGCGTCTCTACTTTCAAGGGGCTATGAACCTGCACTCCAAGGTCTCTTTGTTCAGCAACACTCGCTAGGAACTTACCATTAAGTGTATGTGTCCTGCTAAGATTTGCTCTCCCAAAATGCAGCACCTTACATTTATTTAAATTAAACTCTATCTGCTACTTGTCAACCCATTGGCCAATCTGATCAAGATCCCATTTTAATCTGAGGTAACCTTCTTCACTGTCCACTAAACCTCCAATTTTGGTGTCACCTGCAAACTTACCAACTATACCTCTTATGTTCACATCCAAACCATTTATATAAATGGCTTAAAAAAAAGTAGAGGGCCCAGCACCAATCCTTGTGGCACTCCACTGGTCACAGGCCTCCAGTCTGAAAAACAACCCTCCATCACCACCCTCTGACTTCTACCTTTGAGCCTTGTATACCATGAGATCTAACCTTGCTATTCAGTCTTCCATGGGGAACCTTGTCAAATGTCTTACTGAAGTCCATATAGATCATGTCCACAGCTCTGCCCTCATCAATCCTCATGTTACTTCTTCAAAAAAACTCAATCAAGTTTGTGAGACATGACTTCCCATGCACAAAGCAATGTTGACTATCCCTAATCAGTCCTTGCCTTTCAAAATACATGTACATCCTCTGTCCCTCAGGATTCCCTCCAATAACTTGCCCACCACTGATGCCAGGCTCATGGTCTATAGTTCCCTGGCTTGTCCTTACCACCCTTCTTAAATAGTGGCACCATGTTAGCCAACCCCCAGTCTTCCGGCACCTCACCTATGACTATCTATGACACAAATATATCAGTAAAGGGCCCAGCAATCACTTTGTTAACTTCCCACAGAATTCTATGGTACACCTGATAAGGTCCTAGGGATTTCAAGACATCCATCATTTCCTCCTCTGTAATATGGACATTTTTCAAAACGTCACCATCTATTTCTCTACATTCTATATCTTTCATGCCTAAACTAAAAATCATTTACCTGTATACGCTCAATATCCCGCTTTTCCCTGCCTATTCATATATCTGTCAAGATGCTTCTTAAACACTGTTGTTGTATCTGCTTCAATCATCTCCTCTGACAGCATATTCCAGGCACTTTCCACATTCCATTTTAAACAAAACTTGTCTCTCACATTTACTTTAAACTTTTCTTCCTTTTGCCGTAAACCTATGTACCTTATTAACTGACATTTCTACTTTGGGAAGACAACTTCAACTATCCATTCTATCAGGTTGCCCCTCAGTGTCCCACATTCATGTGAAAACAAACCAAGTTTGTACAATCTCTCCTCATACCAATATGCTGGGTAAGCCTTTTTCTGTTCCTTCTCCAAAGCCTTCATACCCTTCCAACAGTGTGGTAACCAGAACTGTACAATATTCCCAAACGTGGCCTAATGAATCTTTTATACAGCTCCAACATGACACGCCAATTTTTATATTTTATGCCCCGAATGAAGGCAAGCATGTCATATACCTCCTTGACCAATTTATCCACTTGTGTTGCCCTTTTCAAAGAACTATTGACCTAAATGCCTAGGTTCCCCTGTATGTTAAAGCTTCGAAGGGTTCTGCAATTTACTGTCTAATTCCCTCCTGATTCAGACCTTCCAAAATTTATGTCCTCCCATTTACCTGGATTAAATTCCATCTGACATTTCTTGACCCAAGTCCAGCCTATTTTTAACCTGCTGTATCCTCTGGCAATCCTCCTCACTATTCACAGTTCCCCAAATCTTTGTATTTTCCTCAAACTTACTGATCAGACCACTTATATTCTCTTGAAGCTTTCAGAGCGCTGACTTTCACTTCACCTGACAAATGAGCAGCACTTTGAAAGCTTGTGATTTCAAAGAAATCTGTTGGACTATAACCTGGTGCCATGTGACTTCTGACTGTCCATCCCAGTTCAACACCAGCATTTCCAGGATTCTCCTCCAAAATCAACAAGTGACAGGGTCCCAAGCATTGATCCCTGCAGAACACCACTGGTCACAGATCTCTCGTAAAAAAAAAAAAATCTACTTCTACTCTTTGTCTTCTATCATAGAATAGAATCATAAAATCCCAAGAGTGTGGAAGCAGGCCATTCAGCCCTTCGAGTCCACATCTACCCTTCAGATAAGCATCCCACCCTACTCTATCCCCGTAATTCTGCATTTCCCATGGCTAATCTACCTCGGCTGCACATCCTTGGATGCGAAGGAGAAACTTACCAAGGCCAATCCACTTAACCTACAGGTTTTTGGACTGTGGGAGGAAGCTCATGCTGACACAGGGACAACATGCAAATTCCATACAGACAGTTGCCCCAGAGTGGAATCGAACCCAGGTCACTGGTGCTATGAGGCAGCAGGGCGAACCACTGAGCTAACATGCCGCCCAAGCCATTTCTGTATCTATCTTACAATTCACTGCAGATATCAGGTGACTTCACCTTCTGCATCATCTTGTCATGTCAAAGGCCTTGCTGAAATCCACATAGACAACATCCACCACCCTGCCCTCAGCAATCATCTTTGTCCTTTCCTTAAACACACAATCAAGTTCGAGAGACATGACTTTCTCCACAAAGTAATGCTGCCTTTTACTAGTATGTCCATATTTTTCCAATGTGAGCAAATCCCCTCCTAAAAGTCTTCTCCAATAATTTATTTATCACTGATGGGCTCACAATCTGTAATTGCCCAGATTATCCCTGTTGCCCTTCTTAAACAAAGTAACAGCATTAGCTATTCTCTGGTCTTCTGGGACCTCGCCTATGACTAAAGAGAATACAAAGACTTTCTCTCCTCTCATGCTCCCAGACTTGCTGAGTTTCTCTGACACTTGCTGTTTTGACCCTCACATTTGTTGGGGTTGAAAGTGGAGGAGTCAGGTGATAGAATTAGAGGGATTTAGAAACATGATTTGCAGTTGCAAATTGTAGTTGGAAGTTATAATGAACAGTTTTAATCGGGGGAAAGTAGGAACCTCGGCTCAGTGGTTAGCACTGCTGCCTCAACGCCTGGGACCCGGGTTCGATTCCAGCCTCGGGCAACTGTCTGTGTGTAGTTTGCTCATTCTCCCTGTGTTTGCCTGGGTTTCCTCCGAGTGCTCCAGTTTCCTCCCACAATCCAAAGATGGCAGGATAGGTGAACTGGCCATGTTAAGTTACACATAGTGTTCAGGGATATATAGGTTAGATGCATTAGTCGGGGTATATGGAGGGGAATGGGTCTGAGTGGGTTACTCTTCGGAGGGTTGGTGTGGACTGTTGGGCTGATTGGCCTGTTTCCACACTGTAGGGATTCAATGATTCTACAGTTTTACCTGGTCCTGCCAGATCTGGCAATACAGCTAGTACCTACCATTATGTTCAAATTTGTATTTCACAGAAGCAGAAATATTACCTGTAAAACTGTGAATTGTATAAAATCCACATCCGGATGGAGCAAAGAGTATGTGTGTGCAAACATAAAGCTGACGCCACTTGTAAGCAACGCCAGTGCCTGCCCTGTTTAGGTTAACTCAGAGCAGTAGTGTCTTATTTGGATCTAAGGTCACCTTTATGTGTTTGTTTATGAAGCTTCCTTACCCACACTGCCACCTTTATTTCCTTTGACTGACTGTCGGAGGGTAAGACTCATTTGCCAATTATTCATTTGTGAAATCCTTAAAACTTACTCGAAGTATGTATTCACTTGTTCAAACTTACTCAACCATCCATATGAGCGGGTCAGTGTGGACTTGTTGGGCCGAAGGGTCTGTTTCCACAGTAAGTAATCTAATCTAACCAACCCAGGTATTTGCATGCCAATATATCAAGTTCTATTTTTAGAAACTATAAAATTCACTTCCAACACCAGATGCAATGTTACAGTGGGTATTGTCTGAGAACAAATTGCAAATTTTGAAAATTTACTTACAGGTTTGTACTTAATCAATTCTCTGTCCAGCCCAACAAGTACCTGAACCATAATGAACAACAATAAATAGTAGCTTTTCATTGAAATATGACCCAGAACAGATTGGAACAAATAAAAATGGATGACATCCATAATGGGCACAAATCACATACCATTTTTACTATTTCAGGATAGGCTTGTTCAAGAAGCACACCTCTATTTGAGGTGAGGAAATCCACCAATTCATTCAGGGTTGCTCTTTTGACCTCTTTACTCTTTAAGTCTGAAACAGAGTCCATGAAATCAAAAATCACACAGCACTGCTGTAATTTTTGACAGAAGAGATCATGCTGTTCAGCATTTGGAGCATCTGTAGAAAGAGAAAGGATACATGCAATAAGCATTAAGACATTTCATTTCTTATCTAACACCGTATCTTAATTTCAAAAAGGCTATTATTACAAATGCTTTTTTAAAAAAAAAAATCAAACCATATAAATAGAAAACTAAACAAATATTTATGAGGAATGAGATTCCCCTAAAAGATCCTCAAATTTCAAAAGACCCCAGCTTGCAAACATACAATTGAAGCCATTTTCTCTGAGAATTTTTTAAAATTCTGCAATTAGTTCCTGACAGCTCAGTGCAACTCTGCAGTCTTTTCAGAATCACGACTTAAAAGACTCACTTTTAATTTTCAAAATTGTAATCAAAATGCACCTGCTTACATGCCAGAAGAAAAACCTGCTCTCAGCCTTAGAAACAATTCATGTGCATTCAAGGTTTTGTCTTTTTATTGAAGCATAATCTTTCATTCTGAAGTAATATCATTCAAAACTAAGCAGTTTAAAAAAAATCAATAGCATGTGAACAAATTCATCACCTGTTTTGAGATATTGTGAGGCAGATACATTGAACCAAAATTTTTGAACAAAGTCACACATTGTTATCGAGGAGCTATAGTTATGCATATCTCAAACTCAATTGCTTTTCATTCAGAGCTTAGCTGTAGTTTGCAAAGCCAGCATATACAGCCCATGTGATTTATCCTGAAGGTAGTGGTGGGTTGACGTCTCGAATTAATAAAGTTTATGTAATGAAAGTATGACCACAATGCAGTTTGGTAAGTTGCTTGATCAACTAACAATGAAAAACATGAAAGTTACAACAATGGGAGACTGTTAGGTGGATTAGAAGTTGACAATATGTCTGCGACACTTTTTGTTTTTAACATGCGGAAATCATGTTTTGAAACCTTGGTGAGTTGCAGTGCATCTTGTACATAGTATACAGGTCAGCCAGACGGCACCTGTTAAAGGTGATGGACAGGATGTTGAACACATGCATGCTTTGCCTTGGATGAGAATAAGCTTCTTGAGTTTTGTTGGAGCTGCGTTCATCCAGACAAGCCCAGGTCATTTCATCACACCAATGCTTTCTGTCAATTCGATGATTGATGGTCTTCGGACAGTCAGGAGGAGAGTTGTTCATCATACACCATTCTTATCTCTAAATTGTTTATGCACCCACAGAATATGTGGTGAGTCCAGTTAAATTTCTGGTCAATGGTGACACCATGATTTTAATGGGGCAGATTCATTCATGGCAATGCCACGAAACATGAAAGGAGTATGGTTATACTCTCTCACTGAAAATGGTCATTGCCCAAGGAACTGTGCACGATGTCAGCCTAAACTATGAATTGTTTGGGTCCTGCTGTAATTGTGCACATATTGTTCCATTAATCAAGGATTTGCAAATGCTGTTATACAGAGTATAAATAGTCGCTCACCCTCACTTTTGTTGGAGACAAAACTATTGCTGAAGCTGCTAAAAATTATTTGGTCAAAAATAATGTCAAGGAACTCATGCAGCAATATTCTGGGGCAGAGATGACTGCCCCAAAACAAGAACATTCTTTTGTGTCAATCCTGACTACAACCATGAAGACCTTCCTCCTCTCTGCAATAACTTCAGTTTCACAAGGACTGGACACTACACATCAAATTCTGTCTTTCTGCATTGCTGGTTTTCAGCTCTTTTGTCAATGCTCAAGCCACGACCGGGTTATGAGGAAGTTAAGTGCAATGTAACAGCACTGTTGACAGCACCTTGCATCACACTGCTGATTAAGAGTAGACAGAATGAGGATGCGATTGACTGAATTGGATTTGACATGCTTTTTGTGAATAGGTCATACCCAGAAAATTTTGCACATTGTTCGGTCACTGACAGTATTGTAGCTGGAATGGAACACCTTGATCTGAAATGCAGCTTGTTCTGGATTACAGTTCTTCAGCACTACAGACAGGGTGCTGTCACAGTCAGGAGCCTTTGCTGTATCCAGTGAGCTCAGCTATTTCTTGTTATCAGGAGGAATGAATTAACATCATAAATGGGCATCTGTCATGGAGGAAAACACTGTTTCCGAGATTCCTGGATAAAGATGGTTCAAATTGACTTGTGCAGTCAATAATGGTACAGCCCAATAAGAGGATGGGGACATTTGTATCATCTTGACACCATGTCAGGTGTGATAATGCTGAAAAAAAAATGTTTGTCCATTACGTTCACAGCAAGATATAGCAGAACAGCACACCTTGATCGGATCTGCTGGATTGCTTAGTTTGGAATTGAACACATTAATTCCACTGTTCAGCATGTATATAGTCCTGCGTTTTAACTTCACTGTTTGGTACCTCATTTTCAGACAGACCTGGTGTTGCTCCTGCCAATATCTTCTCTAAACTCCTCATTCAATCAGTGTGGTCACCTGTATAGATTTTAATTATGGAAAGAAGAACATGCCAGGTTAAAATTTGTAGTGGAACACAATTCTGCACACCATGCTTTGTGGGCGTCTATTTTTGGGCTGAATCAATACATCAGCAATTGGAAAATATGCGAGAAACGATCCAAGTATTCCCTTCAGCTGATTTGCTCAACACCTGGAATTGTCTCATTTGGCGATTATGGTGCACCTTAGGACTCGATCAGTAAATAATGTTCCTAAACCATGCTTGGTGACAACATTTAGATTTCCCATTCATTGTGGGCCGTTATTATCTTCAATGCTTCTTATTTCTGGTATTAAATATACAAGATGAACAGGAGGGAAGGGGAGGGGACGGGGCAGGATGGGAGGGGACCGGAGAGAAATGTTCATATTACAGAGCTGGTGGTGCTGGATGTCTTGAAACGCATAAAAGTGGATGTGTGCCCAGGACATTTACTGTGGAAAAGGATATGGAAGATATAGAATGTAGGGAAATAGATGGTGACATCTTGAAAAATGTCCATATTATAGGAGGAGAAGTGCTGGATGTCTTGAAATGTATAAAAGTGGATAAATCCCTCAGACCTGATCAGGCCTAGAACTCTGTGGGAAGCGAGGGAAATGATTGCTGGACCCCTTGCTGAGATATTTGTATCATCGAGCGCTACAGGCGAGGTGCCAGAAGACTTGAGGTTGGCTAATATGGTACCACTATTTAAGAAACGTGGTAAGGACAAGCCAGGAGACTATAAACCGTTGAGCCTGACATCAGTGGTGGGCAAATTGTTGGATGGAATCCTGAGGGACAGGATGTACATGTATTTTGAAAGGCAAGGACTGATTAGGGATAGTCAACATGATTGTGTGTGTGGGAAACCATGTCTCTCAAACTTGATCGAGTTTTTTGAAAAAGTAACAAAGAGGATTGATGCGGGCAGAGCGGTAGGTGTGAACTGTATGGACTTCAGTAAGGCATTCGACAAGGTTCCACACGGGAAACAGGTTAGCAAGGTTAGATCTCACGGAACTAGCTAGGGATACAGGGAGAACTAGCCGTTTGGATACAGAATTGGCTCGAAGGCAGAGGACAGAGGGTAGTGGTGAAGTGTTGCCTTTCAGACTGGAGGCCTGTGGCCAGTGGTGTGCCACAAGGATTGGTGCTGGGTCCGTTGCTTTTTGTCATTTATATAAATGAGAAGGTATGGCTAGTAAATTTGCAGATGACACCAAAACTGGAGATGTAGTGGACAGTGAAAAGGGTTACCTCAGAGTACAATGGGATCTTGATCAGATGGGTCAATGGGCTGAGGATCAGCAGTTGGAGTTTAAGTTAGATAAATGTGAGATGCTGCATTTTGGAAAAGCAAATCAGAGCAGGACGTATACATTTAATGGCAAGATCCTGAGGTGTGTTACTGAAAATAAAAAAGAGACCTTGGAGTGCAGGCTCATAGTTCCTTGAAAGTAGAGATGCAGGTAGATGGGACAGCGAAGGTGGTGTTTGGTATACTTTCCTTTATTGGTCAGAGTATTGAGTACAGGAGTTGGGAGGTCATGTTGTGGCTGTACAGGACATTCGTTAGCTACTTCTGGAGTATTTTGTCCAATTCTGGTCTCCTTCCTATCAGAAGGATGTTGTGAAATTTGAAAGGGTTCAGAGAAGAAGGACGTTGCCAGGATTGGAGGATTTGAGCTATAGGGAGAGGCTGAATAGGCTGGGGCTTTTTTCCCCTGGAGTGTCGGAGGCTGAGAGGTGACCTTATAGAGGTTTATAAAATCATGAGGCGCATGAATAGGATAAATAGATGAGGTCTTTTCCCTGGGGCGGGGTAGTCCAGAATGAAAGGGCATAAGTTTAGGGTAAGCGGGGAAAGATGTAATAAGGGACCTAAGGAACAACTTTTTCCACACAGAGGATGGTGAGTGTATGGAAATGAGCTGCCAGAGGAAGTGGTGAAGGCTGGTACAATTACTGCATTTAAAAGGTATCTGGATGCAGAAATGAATGGGAAGGGTTTCGATGGATGTGGGCCGAGTGTTGGAAAATGGGACCAGATTAGGTTAGGATATCTGGTTGGCGTGGACAAGATGGACTCAAGGATCTGTTTCCGTGCTGTATATCTCTATGACTCTCAGAGGAGAGGGAGGAGGAGGACAGGGGAGAGGGCAGTACGGAGAGATCCTTTGTCATGTGTATTCAAGTCTATGAGTACAGTGAAACATTTTATAATGTCGCCCTTTGTGGCGCCATCTTAGATACAAATTGTAGCTACAACAAGGAATAAAAAAGTAGTTGCATTACTTTACACTGTTTAAAGAACAAGTTAGAAATAAGACATAGTTAAAAGGATTAACATTACAGTCAGATAAACAAAAATTCAAATAAACATTACACTGCTGGGTGCAGTAGCTTTCTCCTGTGGTCTGACCACCCACCCACTCCCAGTCGAAAAACCAACCCCATTCCTCTCCAAGCCTGCAGCCCACTCTGCACTGGCTCTCAGCTGCTCCAAGGTAACTTTTCTCCAAGACTGAATCCCCTTACTGAATCCACTGAACTGCTTCCTCCATGCTGGCCGCTGATCGAGGATTCCCCCACCTCCCTAAACTTTTGGCAACTCTTATGTGACACAGCCAAAGCAGATAAAACTTGCAGCTCCTGTTTATTATGGAGGAATGGTGATTGGAATCAGAGGCCATGAGGTTCCACAACAGGATGGGAAGTTTCTCCACAATACAGCAAGGAGCAAGAACATCCATATAACACTTGTGGTCAGAGTTTGCCAGAAAAAAGCTACCAAAACAGGCAAACCGAGTACCAATCAGACCAAGTGCAAAACCACTTCAAAACATGGCTTTGCAAATAAGCTTGAGGATAAGGAATTGATACAGCTAAACTTGCATCACTGCTCCTGACGTGGTCTCAATTAAGTTAAAACTTCAGATAAAAGGCCACTGTATAGACACAGATAGACACAGGTGTATATATTGTTGGGGAGCAAACCTTTAGGAAACTCTGGTGAGGCATCTTTAAGCCTACAAGACAGTAAGGTAAGATTGGCCATACACTGGGGAGCCCTTACACATTACTAGGACCATGGTGATCCCAGTCACCCATTGGCAACAAACAGTCAGACTCCCCTTAATGGTGGTGCAAAGGCCAGGTCCCAACCTTTTAGGAAGGAATTGGCTGCAGAATATCCACCTGGATTGGCAACAGATCTTTAAAATGGATATTGGCAATCGATATCAAATTATTGAGAAGTCTCTTCACATGTTCCAAGAGGGCCTCAGGAATATAAAAGGCGCCATGGCTAAGATTTATGTAGACCCAGGGGTCCAATCTCAATTCTTCAAGGCATGGACGGTTACATACAGCCTATTTGCATTGGTCGAGGCTGAATGGGAACATTAGAGAAACTTGGCAACACACAACCCAGGGCAATTTTCTGAATGGGCCATACCAGTAGTCCCAGTTTTAAAATATGATAATTCAATTGGTCTCTGTGGGGATTATAAGGTGATGATCAGCAGAGCTTCCCACTTAGGCAGACATTGTATGCCTTACATAGAAGACTTGTATGCAAAGCTAGCTGGTGGTCATATATTGAGGTGCCATCTGGGAAGTATGTCACTATAAATACCCACAAAAGAATGTGCATACTTGCTTGCCTTTTGGGATGTCTTTGGCTGGCACCATCTTTCAAAGGGCCATGGAAAACATCCTACAAGATGTGCCCAGATTGACAGTCAATTTGGATGATGCTTTAATCTCAGGAGCTATTGCAAAGAGACATTTAATGAGTTTGGAGGAGGTATTGCAGTATTTGTGGTTGGCTGCTAACTAAAAAGGGAAAAACATATGTTCTGGTAAATAGAGTCATAAAGATGTACAGCACAGAAACAGATTCTTCGGTCCAACTTGTCCATACTGACCAGGTATTCCAACCCAATCTAGTCCCAATTTCCAGCACTCAGTCCATATCACTCCAAACCCTTCGTATTCATTTACCCATCCAGATGCCTATTAAATGCTACAATTGTACCAGCCTCTACCACTTCCTCTAGCAGCTCATTCCATACACTTACCACCTTCTGTGTGAAAAAGTTGCCCCTTAGGTCTCTTATTATCTTTTCCCTCTCACCCTAAACCTATGGCCTCTAGTTCTGGACTCCCCAACCTGAGGTAAAAGACTTTGTCTACTTATATTATCCATGCCCCTCAATTTTATAAACCTCTATAATGTCACCCCTCAGCCTCCGACGCTCCAGGGAAAACAGCCCTAGCCTATTCAAGCTCTCCCTGAGGTAAAGTATCTTGGTTACAGGGTTTACACACACCCTGAAGAGAAACTGAAGGCCAAAAGAAAAGGCTCAGACTCCAAGAAACAAAGGAGTTGAAGTCTTTGCTAGGTCTTATAAATTATGGGAATTTTAAAAATTAAACTTAGCAACCCTGCTCTACCATGCTCTGCTTAAATAAAAATCTGAAATGGTTGTGCTAAATGCCACAAGAGAAAGCCTTTACAAACATCATATAACTACCACTGTCAGCAAGTATATTATCCCATTACAACTCCTTGAGACCACTGTAACCAACAATGCTCCCACTATGGGATAGGGGTGGTATTACCACACCATTGGGATGACAGAAAAAAACGACCAATTACATATACATTGTGAATCCTGGTGGACACAGAAATGAAGAATGCCCAGATCAAAAAAGAAGTTTGGCCATGGTATTCATGGTGGAAAAATTCCAGTATGCCTACAGTTGACATTTCACCATAACAACTGATCACAAACCTCTGCTTAGCCTCTTCAACAAAGAGGAGTTGAGTCCTCCCATTGCATTAGCTCAGCTACAATGCTGGGTATTTTTAATTAGGTGCCTAAGAATATTCTTTGGATCATTCGGGGAGACAGATATCCAAGATGGATGCCTTGAACTGCCTGCAGCTTCCCACCAACTTATGTTCACCTCCAAAAGGTAGATGAAGTCATGATGACTTGGAACTTCATGGACAATCGATCAGTACCTGCCAAGCAAATCCATGCTTGAACCCAAAAGGACCCTATACTGACAAAGCTACGTGATATCATCTTAAGTGGTGAACCTCAAAGATGTCCCATGGAAGAGTTGAAACCCTCTATCTCAAAATTTCAGGAGTTGACAAAGAAGATAGCATTATTTTATTAGATTAGATTAGATTAGATTAGATTAGATTAGATTAGATTAGATTTCAGTGTGGAAACAGGCCCTTCGGCCCAACAAGTCCACACCGACCCGCCGAAGCGCAACCCACCCGTACCCCTACATTTACCCCTTACCTAACACTGCGGGCAATTTAGCATGGCTAATTCACCTGACCCACACATCTTTGGACTGTGGGAGGAAACCGGAGCACCCGGAGGAAACCCACGCAGACACGGGGAGAATGTGCAAACTCCACACAGTCAGTCGCCTGAGGAGGGAATTGAACCCGGGTCTCTGGCGCTGTGAGGCAACAGTGCTAACCACTGTGCCACCATGCCACCAGGGAGCCTATGTGGCTATCCTGCTTCCAGGCCAGTGACCAATACTTCAAGAATTGCACAATGACCACCCAGAAATTTCTAAAATATAAATGCTCACAAGGAGGTGTATTTGGCACCTGGCACAGACACAAGAATCAAAAACCTAGTCAGGCAATGCAAAACCTGCCAGAAAAACCTAAAGGCTCTATCAGCATTTTCACTACATTCACTGGAATGGCCAGAGAAATCCTGAGTAAGAGGGCATGTAGATTTACACAAGGCCATTTATGGATTCTATGTTCTTAATTATTATTGACGGCCATTTGAAATGGATTGACGTGCATTGAATATCCTTTACTACCTCTAATAAAACCTCCATTGAGGAGAGCACATCTGCACAGCACCCTCTCACCCATCCTTAAATGGTCTGGCTGAGCAGGTGGCCCAAGTATTCAAAAGTAGCACAAGAAAGCAAACTGCAGGTGCTTTGGAAACAAAGCTTGCATGTTCTCTTTTCAACTATAAAGACATACAATGGTGGCAATAGCCCCAGCAGAACTACCGATGGGCCAATGCCTTTGGTTTAGGCTTTGCCCGACTTACCCCAAGTTGTCTCAAGTCCTGGCCTCTTTCCACTCTGCAGGGATTCTAATGATTCTACATGGTTGAATTAAAACAAGACGGCCCAAAAAAAGTGACCACGCGTGGACACAGGCCAAATAGTAACTTTAAAATAACGGCCTTCCTTCGGTGATGGCTCTCCATGGATTACAGGAGTCATTTTTTAAACAAAAGTGATTCTGGTATTATCCATGGTTAAAACAGGGTAGAAGACTGAAAAGAAAACCTTCAATCATCACTGTTCGCGGGAACTTCACAGAAGCAATTGTTTTGAAGGACATGCCACCATCAGCATCTTCCACAATGTGCAGACAGCAAACTCTGCCCAAAAGCCAGGCCTGAGGACTACAAGTATTCATGTTTGGAGATGGAGACAGAGGTGGCAAAAACTCAGTCAGAGATTGCCTCAGAGACACTCCCTCTGGAATGGTTCTTCAACAGTCTTCATGGAAGAGACATTGCTTACTTTATAAATGTCCCCTCCTGACCAGACCCAGAGAGCAACGGGAATGGGATCAAGGGCAAAGTGACACAAGAGGCCTCATCATCACAAGAGTGAGGGTGAGGCCTCAGACTCGGGACGGGGGAGAATGTTATATACCCGACAAGGCCCATGAAGAATCACTGTGTGGAACTTGCTGAACAGGAGTTCCCTTGGTAATGGACAACCGTGGGCGGCACGGTGGCACAGTGGTTAGCACTGTTGCCTCACAGCGCCAGAGACCCGGGTTCAATTCCCTCCTCAGGCGACTGACTGTGTGGAGTTTGCACATTCTCCCCGTGTCTGCATGGGTTTCCTCCGGGTGCTCCGGTTTCCTCCCACAGTCCAAAGATGTGCGGGTCAGGTGAATTGGCCATGCTAAATTGCCTGTAGTGTTAGGTAAGGGGTAGATGTAGGGGTATGGGTGGGTTGCGCTTCGGTGGGGCAGTGTGGACTTGTTGGGCCGAAGGGCCTGTTTCCACACTGTAAGTAGTCTAATCTAATCTAATCTAACCAGATGGAACTCATCACTTCTGCCCTTTACAAAGACGTTGGTACAGAATTTCACATTGACCTCAGAAGCCTGCACCCTATGCTGTGAGCCACCTCCTGAATGCATGGGGAGTGTCTTTTTTCCTTACAAAATGGCAGTTTTTGTACAGGCTAATGCTGCTAACCATCCATGGACTCTTGCATCCGCTATCCGGACATGCCATGGCATGCTTATTTGCCACTGGGCAGCAGGAATCCGCAGCGTAAGGCTTTCTATGTGGGTGTCCTCTTTCTTTCCTTTGGGGATCTGGGGTGGAAGGTGCTGCATGCCACAGTCGGAGTCGAAAAGGGTGGCACTGCAAAAGCATAGTAGGTCAGACAGCATCCAGAGTCTGCAGTCCTCATTTTCACCTAGTTGCACATCAAAGTGCATTTTCACCACAGTGGTTCAGCAATTCTCAGTCCAACCACTTCCTTTGCGGCACTGCAGTCCATAGACCATGCATGTATCAGTTGTAAGCGTTTCCTCTCCATTTTGAGGGTTTTGAAGAACCTTTTGTTGTGGTTTTGGCTGCACTTCACCACCGCACTCCTGATCTTTGGGGACCCAGTGCACAGGAGTGTGGGCAGAGCGGAGGATTACCTCCTCGGTCTACTCCTGGGCCTGATTTGATGTCAGCATTGCCTTTAACTGGCTTGAGTGTGTGTTGCTGGGGAAAAGCACAGCAGGTCGGGCAGCATCCGAAGACCAGGAGAATCGATGTTTTAGGCATATGCCCTTGTTAATGCACAATTAGCCACACAGGTGTTTTCCTAGGGGTAGGAAAAAATATGCATAATAAAGTCTATTTACAAGAGTGCCTTTTCTTTGTAAAAAAAAACATAAAAGTGTGATTGGGTTCTGTGTTGCAGTGATAGTGTCTCTAGCCCTGAATTGGGAGGTCTGGGCTCTAGTCCCACCCACTTCCAGAGGTGTGTTATAACATCCTGAACAAGTTAATGAGGAAAAATTGGTTAGTGGTGGGGGGAGAGGGAACAGTGATGTAGTGCAGCGATAGTGCCCCTAACCATGCACCAAGAACCCAGGTTCAAGTCCCACAGGTCCAGGGGTGTCACAAGGTCTCTGAACAGGTTGATTAGATAAATGGGTTAAATAAAATAATTAGTTATTCAGACTCATAGGATTCTCCTCGTGCAGTAACAGTGCTACCAACTCTGAACCAGGCTTGGGTCCAAGTCCAGAGATGCATAATTATATCACGGAACAGGCTTTTTTTTAAAAAAAGCAGCCCAACTGCCCCTTCCCTCTCTTTGCCAACTCTGCACGATTGATAGGTTGCATTGCCTTTGCAATGGGCTTTGGATGCCAAGGGATATCTGAGTGCCAAAATAGGGGTGTTCAACTAAACTTACATTAGAGAAAATTAATATTTTACAAATTTTAAAATGGCATTTCTCAAATGAAATATACTGATTAAATTTCTTTTTTCAGCTCTGGAGGCCAGCTGGCTGTTGCTAACTTTTTTTGGGACTTTCTTAATAAAAACTTACAATACCATCTATGCTTGAGAGGAATTGTTTTGAGGATAGTCACAATTTATTACAAGACAAATACAAGCAGCAAGGTTTTGCACAAGTGCAAAGTTTACAGAGGATGGATGAGAGGTAATCAAGTCAAGAAACTTTAGAAATAATCATTAAGCTGGAGGAGACGATTCTTCACAATCTCAGAAGGTAACCCAATATTTCAAAGCCATGGAGTCAATTCAAAGCCAACTGTTGAAATACAGCACCGATTTGCATAAATTTAGCAACAAACACTCGCCAAATATGATGCCTATGTGTTGTTGAATAACAAGTCAACAGAGGATAAGGCAATTTCAACTTCACTTGGCTCATTTACAATGAAAATAGTACTTAATTCCCAGTTCCAATAAAAACAATTCCAAAATGCAGAGTCTCCTTTTTAATAATATTTAGTCACAATAACCATTACTCTGAACTAACTGTCTGAAATGCAGGCCTAAACATCTGGTCCTTCACTTTTCTGAGTAGTCCATATTTTGTAACCACAACTAACTGAAGAAATTTTGAGTACAATCGTCATTTTAATGGAAAGCTACAAATTCAGAACACGTATGTAAAATATAGTCAACCCAAAATCTTCCTGCATGAGAAATATTCTTTCCAGGCAGATATCATAACTGTATGCTTTGCGTTACAGAGGGTCCCCCCGACTTACGAATGCTATACTTATAAGATCCCATAAAACAATTAATTTTAAGGATTCGATATGTGAACGCTCACTCGTACTTACAAGCTGTTATTTTATATTATATTGCATTGAGTTTTGGCTTGCATACGATTCGAATTAATGAATGTACTCAGGAACAGAACCCATTCTTAACCCAGGAACAGAGTGTAGTTCTCAACCTTTGAAAAGGAAATTCATCCTGGAAAATAAAGCCGGTCCAAAAGAGGGATAGTGTATGTACATTGTACAAGGTCTTCAGTTTTAGTTGGTATGTCAACAGTGGAAATTTCTCATGTCAGCATAAACAAATCATTATTCCAAAAATGAATATGATCTATGCAATTTAAAAACTTCGATCCAAGGAAATCTCATCTTTCTCTTTTCCTTCAGGACTACCTAAAACAGTTTTGATATTGCTCAAACAAAAATCAGCCCTATTCTCTCATTTAGTAAAAAGAACACATTTATAGATATGTAGCTAAACACAGAATATCTTTAAGTATTCCTCATATTCATTCCTGTTCTTCAAATTAAACTGTCAGCATTTTATAGATTGCTAATAGAAAGCAATACAATTTAGATATCAATATAAACAATATTACACAAATTTGTGTCTCTACCTAAATTCTTAAAATGTAAATTTTAAACCAAAAAAATGATAGTGAGAAAAGATTACAAGAACAATTTTACACTGTAATGAAATTGTTATAATCAAGCAAACAGGAGATCCTAAAACAATGGTATCAAGCCAGATTTAAATAAAAATGACAAGCCATAATTGATTAATGATAGGTCCTGAATAATAAAAACAAATTCCTGTCATAAAATGCAAACATTCTGAGCAATTATCTGGGGTACCGCAAAGAATTTAATAAACATTAAGATCAGCCTTCAGACACAGACTCCTGTCAATTAGGCACTTTCCAAAGCATACTGGAGTAACTTTAACGAATAATACGCCATTGAATTCAAAAAGGACATGCATCACTTTTACACAACACAATGGATGAAGCACAAACAGAAAATTTGTACATTAGAAATGGGAAGCCTGAAGTTATTTACTATTACTAACTACTACTACTAACTACTACTAACTACTACTAACTACTACTAACTACTACTAACTACTACTAACTACTGAGAACACAATAGGGACACAGTGATGCATGACAGAAAATGGGAAAAGGGCTATCCCTATCAAAAGCAAAAAGAAATCAAAATGTCACTCTCTAAAACATTATGATAGCTACTTGTGCACTTTTCTGACAATTTCTCCCACCTCCATGGCCAGATTAAAAATGTAAAACTCCAGTTCATATAAGTGTCCAGTTAATGGCCTAGAAATATATGACAAAAATGTAAAGCAACAAGAAAACCTTAAAAAATTCAACACTGGATTAATTGCTACATTTTTGACAACTTTAATGATCAGAATAAAGTTTAATCAAAAATATGATCTATGGTTTTCCATTTATATACATTTACCTAGATGACTGTTTTAGACAAATTTGATGAATCAGAAGATACAAATTTTTCTGGTATAGCCACGATTTTCAACTTGTGGATCTTACCCTGAAGTAGTATGGAGTTGTAATACAGATAAATCACTTATTTTTCCAATAGCCAGATCAGAATTCCAACAAGACAAATTTATCTTTAATTGTTCTTTAATGTCACAATTGCATATGTCAAACCGAGGTAGGTTGTCAGATATTTTTACCCTCTGTGGTGAAAGGGTTAAAATTGTGTCCCAATACATGTGTGAATCTAACCGGAATGGAGGTGTTGCTTAGTCCCGTGTGAATCTTATTACACACCTCCCCGTGTGAATCTTCTTATCTGTATGTAACCAGAATGGAATGTGTTTTTTAGATATCAACTGGAAAAGTCTCCAGTTCGGTGAGTCTGCTCCGGGGTTACGTTTAACCGCCGAGCGTGGGTTGTTGGCAACCGCTCTACGAGAACTGACGGCTCCCAGTTCCGGTAACATGTAGAGTGAGTATAAGCCAGACCCGTTGTAAGGATGAGACCTGGTTGTGGCGACGCTGCGGGGAATAAAATGCTCATATTCTAGCAGACTCGCCTCTTGGTCGTTTGTTCTGTGTCAGACTACTCTCCTACGAACCTGACCTTGAGAATTTTTTAAAACACCCTCTTACAGGATAACAGTCTGTGTTGTTTATTTGTTAGAGCTATCCAACTGGTCCCATCCACTGTTTTTTTACTGCAGGCATGAAATTCAAAAAAAAAGAAAATGCAAATGTTTTTCCAGTCTTTGACAGTTACTATTTTTCTGTTTGTACCACCCTTTCAAATCATACCAGATAAAAACAATTTGCATTGTCTACAGTTTTGCTCATGTGATCTCTGCTTCTTTTGTAAATTATCTTAAATCAGTGTCCTTTGATTACTGATTTTGATATTATTGGAAACAATTACTTCTTTTAGTATCAAAATCCTCCATTATTTATGTGGTGACTCACTCAATGAAACTGAAGCATTCAAACCATGACAGAATTCTAGACTATTTCTAAATCAATGGCAACCCTTCTAAAATGTGGTGATCACAGAAACAACAACACATGGCAAGCTCCGTATCCGTAAAATTGTTTTCCGTGGTTTCAGTTACCCATTGTTTATACGGAACCTTCCAGAACCAATGACCAGGGGCTGCTGGGAAGGTAACCTCATTGAAGTGAATGGGTTTGCAACTATCTGTGGTTTCATGTTCCAAGACCTACTGCGGAAGCCTATCGCCTGAGGGTATGGGGGGACTACTGTACTCCAGCTATGACCTAATAGCACAACATCCTGATCTTCGTGCTCTGTGGCTCAATTTGGAACTCCAAGGATCCCTTACCCTTAACAGTCTTCTCGACTCATTCTCCCACCTTCAAAAGTGTGTATACCTATGACTCTTGGTTTCTGCATTCTCTTTAAAACTGTATATTTACTTTGTATTGACACTCCTCATTCTCATGAAAATGCATGACTTTACATTGCTGCTTTAAATTTCAACTAACAAGTATCTCACTAGCTTGTCTACATGCTCAAGTTTATGACTACCGTTTTTACAGTTTGCTAGATTTCAGAGTTTTGTGTCATCCGCAATCTTTGAAATTATGTCTCATTTATCTCAGCTCAGTTTATTAATTTATTATCAAACAGCTGTGGTGTCAACGCCAGTCCTTGACCATGAGAAACATCATTATACTGCATGCTGCAGTCTGACAAGCAATCAACCATGACCAAATACTACTTTCTGCCCCTTAGCCAATTGTGTAACCATGCTGCCACTGTCTCTTTAACCCCATGGACTTCAACAGTGTATATGTGTTACTTTATCAAATACCTTTGCAAAGTCAATATATAGAACATCAAGATCAATTCTCTGTTGTTTCAAAGCGCTTAATCAAGTTGAACAAACAAAATATGCATTTAACAAACCAGTTTTAACTTTCATCTGCTAATCCAATGTTTTCAAGTGCAAATCAATGAGACAAGGGTGCACAGCTATGCCAAGGTACTTCAATTACAGCAGCATTTCGAGGAAAAACAGATCAAAACAACAGATAATTTTCATCAAAAGTCAGTTGAGCATTCTCAGATCTTTGATTGAAGCTACAGTCTTAAAAAGGTTAAATGATTAATTTAAATTTATCCATTATCCACATTCACCACACATCAAAAATAGCTCTAAGAACCCTTCAGCAACATATTCCCTCCAAATGTAATTAACCTTTGCAGTTCATGAATGTTGCCTCAAATTCTGGGAGCAAAGTAACTGGTTTATATTATAACCAGTTGGAATGTATTATCTCCTTTGGCAGTTCATCAAGGTCGAGGATGATTTACTTCCATTTTTTTTGTGGGGGGGGGGGGGGGGGGGGGAAGAGCTGGTTTCCTATGGTGGTTGAACAGTCTGAGTGTATTGTAAGAGTATGAGAATTGAATATTTAGAAAGTAAATGGGAAAACTGGGCAGAGGTAACACAGATGAGAATTCACATTTAACAACTAGTTGGGAGTTTCTTTTGTGGATGTTACTTGTAGCATCGACAAATGAGAC
This sequence comes from Chiloscyllium plagiosum, assembly GCF_004010195.1. Classification (NCBI taxonomy): domain Eukaryota; kingdom Metazoa; phylum Chordata; class Chondrichthyes; order Orectolobiformes; family Hemiscylliidae; genus Chiloscyllium; species Chiloscyllium plagiosum. The sequence goes on from NC_057718.1 coordinate 47,683,897, forward strand.
CCAGTGGATATGGCGTATTTGGATTTTCAGGAGGCTTTTAAGAAGGTCCACCACACAGGTTTGTAAATAAAATTCAAGCATGTGGAATTATCATATACAGGCATGGTGTGAGAATTGATCAACAGACAGAAATCAGAAAATTGGAAAAAACATTCTCGGGATGGCTGGTTATTACTAGAGTGATATCGCAAGGGACACTTGTGGACAACAGATCACAATTTATGAATTGATATATCTCCAATTTTGCTGACAATACCAAACTGGGTAGAAGTATGGGTTGTAAGGATAATGCAATGAATTTTCAGGAGAACTTTGACAGGTTAAATGAATGTATTATATAGATGATGCAATATAAGGCGATAAGCATGAAGTTATTCAAGGCAGCATGTTTCTTAAAGGCTGAGAGATTGTGAAGTACAAATAGCCACAAGTCATGAAAAGCTAGCAACCAATTAAGAAAAGGAAACATTTGTCAGGATTTATTTCAAAGGGGATGGGGCACAGAGGATGTCTGGTGCCTTGGTGCAATGCTTTTTGTCTCCTTATCCAAGGAAGGATATACTTGCCATAGAGGGTGTTCAGTGGAAGGTCACCAGATTAATCCCTGGAATGGTGAAGTTGTTTTATGTGGAAGCAGAGTTTGTATTCGCTAAAGATTAAAAAAACACAGGTGATCGCGTTAAAACTTATAAAATTCTTAAAGACATGACAAATTGGATATTGATAGGATGCCTCTCCAAGCTGGTGACTCTAGAACCAGGGTGTACAAATCTTTGAATAAGGGGGCACAATCTCTGAACAAGGGTACACACTTTAAGATGGAGATGAAGAATTTCTTAGCTTACAAGGGTGGTAAAGTTTTGGAAGTGCCTATCCCAGAGAACTGTGGAAGCTCAATAACTAAGCATATTTAAAATAGAAACTGATATGTGTCTGGAGACTAATGAGATTGAAAAAAAATTGGGGAGAATTTGGGAAAGTGGCACTGAGGTAGAAGAGTCCAGATTAGAGAGGTGCTAGAAAAGCACAGCAGGTCAGGCAGCATCCAAGGAGCAGGAAAATCGACGTTTTGGGCAAAAGCCCTTCATCAGGGCTTTCCTGATGAAGGGCTTTTGCCCGAAACGTCGATTTTCCTGCTCCTCGGATGCTGCCTGACTTGCTGTGCTTTTCCAGCACCACTCTAACCTAGACTGATTTCCAGCATCTGCAGTCCTCACTTTTGACCACGGAGGTAGAAGGTCAACCATGTTCTGAATGAATGGCAGGTCAATCTATGAACGGACTGGTATACCACTCCTGTGCCTATGGCAACCTATTTGATCATACATTTTAACACGATAATATAAGGAAGAACCATTTATTTTAGAAGTGCTGATGTTTCTTTCTTGCTGTAGGCAAATAAAGATGATGGTCCAATAATGAGAACTTCTAACTGTAGCTTAATTATAATGACTAGATCTTTCCATACAATATTCATGACTTATAGATGCCTGAAGGGTAATCAACATCAATACCCTAGATTCCAGTTCACTCAGCTGCTAAGTTATGCCAGCATTTGATAGCTCTAACGTGGAAAAAGTGGCCATCAGCTGAGGAATTATATACTCCATAACTATTGAGCCAGTGAAAGGTATCAAGCCATGCCCACTTTGGGCCATAAAGCTTTGACTTTATCAACTTGCTGTACTGCAATAAGAGTACAATTGTCAAGCTCTTATCACTTACTCAAATTACCAAAAGTTGCACTGTACAAACTGGCTTACACTTCTACAATACTCAGGAAAAAAAATGGCTTAACTATAGAGTGAAACAAAACTGAGCATTGATAAATGCAACAGTAGCAGACTCACCAACTTTAAGGGCATATAAATGGTTAGTAGATAAACATATGGATGAAAATGGAATAGTGCAGCATAGATAGGCTTCAGGTTGGTTCCACAGGCCGGCCAAAGGGCCTGTTCTGCACTGTAATGTTCTATGTTCTAATACAGTAAGAAAAAAGTTAACAACAAAATTGTGGAACACAAATTCAATGGGTCTTATATATATAAACATAGGATGTCAATAAGCCACAGGATGCACTGTGATGGCCAATATTAGTTATTCATTCACAGGTGCATTCTCCATCCTACTCTCCCTAATCCTGTCCACTGCCAGCATTTAGTTTGCCCATACTATTGTTAACTGTGTTTATAGCCCTTTGCTTTGTTACCTTCCTTCTGTGAACTTTTAATTAAATAAAAGCATTTGTCAAACCACATTCCACAAAAATCCATCAAAAGGGTGGACTGAATCTTCGAACACTTGTTTGTTGTGACACAGGCACAGAAAATTATTACACCAGTGAGTTAGACTTCAAGTCAGTTATTTTATTCTGATCTGTTAATTTGGATGGAATTTGAAAAATTCTCAGATTCCTTACCCACTTTCTCCCCCTTACATATAAAATAAATGTGCATTTATGTAATGCTTTTTACAACCAGATATCTGAACGCAGTTTGGGGAATTACATTTTTTCAGGGCAGATAAAAATTACATCAGAGCAGAAGAAATCGGAACAGGAGTAGGCCAATCAGCTTTGAAGTAACCCCAATGCTTTAAAATATGCAGACCAAAACTGCATCCAGTACATAATATTATGGACTAGGCCAAACTCCCTCAAAATATTTTAAGATGGTAACTTAGACCCTAACATTTCTTATTTTAAAGGCAAATGTAACATGTTGTGTCCCAGATGCAAACTGATTGGTCAATCTACTTGACATTACGCAAAACACCATCTATTCACTACTATAGTTAAAATACAACAAAAGAGGAGTTTAGAATAACCTAGCTCTATTGGAAAACTTAATAATAATAAATCCAGTAACTATTACTAATTACCTGCCCCAATATAGTAACATCCTATAAACACACCCTTTGGCAAAATGGCAGATTCAGAAATCCGATTTTCTCACATGTAAGCCAGCAGAGTAAGTAAACAAAATATCTAGCAAAAACTCAGGAGTGGCAGCCAGGAAACCTTTACTGCAGCTTCCAGCAGGAACTGATACTGAATTTCAAAACTAAAGAAATAAAAACTAGAAATCCTGGTGTGTGAGAGCTGGCCACATCCATCCAGCTTGCTTCTGTTGTTTCAACTCCTAAAAAACCTCAAGGCCTCACAAACAGTATATGTTACCACAGACAGCTCTTCACTGCTCGTTCAATTTCTTTCTTAAAAGCAGCCAGGACAAAATAAATCGTTACAACCTCACCAACAGCCCTGTAAAGTTAGAACAAGACCTAGCAATAAAAGCCAAAATTTGCCATTTGCATGAATTACTTGCCACACCAACATGCTAACCTATTCGATCATGCAGAAGATGACCAAAATTTCTCTGGATTGCAATTATTTGGATTCTCTCTCCTTTTAAACAACCTCTCACTTTTCTACATTAACATCCACCTGCCAAGTTTTTGCCCACTCACTCAACGTATTTTCGCTTGCAGATTTCTTTTATCCTAATCACAACATGACCCCCACCTGTTTATCTATCATCAACAAATTTACGTACATTCAACTCTGCCCCTCCACCAATCCTTAACATTGATAGCAAATAATTGAGGCCCCAGGACTGATCCTTGTGGCACTCACCATTAACATCCATTAATTCTAACTCTCAACTAATCCTCAAACCATGCTCATATTATCCATAATACCACATGGTCTTATCTAGTGTAATAACTTTTTATGTGGCCTGTTAATTAATGGCTTTTGGAAATCCAAATGCATTACCTACTGGTTTCCCTTTACCAATTATATTTTCAACAAACTCCAGCAAATCTGTCAAACAGTACTTTTGTTTTACAAATCCATGCTGATTCTATTTGAATGTTAAGTTTTTATAAAGTTTTTTTCCTTAATGGACTCTAGCAATTCCCAAAGAAAGGCATTAGACTAACTAGCCTATAGGTTCCTGCTTTTTCTCCATTCCCTCATGAGCACAGTATCACATTAGCAGGGTTCCAAGTCACTGGTACCTTCTTAGAATCCAGTCAGTTCTGGAATATTTTAATTAATGCCTCCAATATCTCTGCAGCTACTTCCTTTAAAATCCTTAGATACAGACCATCAGGTCCTCGTAACCTGTCTGCCTTTAGTCCTATTAATTTGTTAAATACTTTGCCCATCATGAAGAGACTTGTAAAAGAGCTCACCTTTTATTAGCACGGTTGCTTTTCTGTTATCATTGTGATGTTCATAGTCCTCCATCGTGAATGCAAAATACTGGTTTAAATTATTTGCCAATTTCTTAATCCCCACTATCAATTCCCATATATTCTCTTTTATTATAGCCACAGAAGGTCTTGCTATTTGTTTTTATATACAACCTGCCAATTTACTTTCATCATCGCTTTCAGAATATTAGCTATTTTGTCATCTGTTTGTTCCTAAAAAAAAATTCTCAATCTTCTGGCCGACCACTAACTTTTACTGCTTTGTGTACCTTTGTTTTTAATGGATACTTTCCTTAAAGTATCCATTTTTGTTGCATTGTTAAAAGATTAAATGTTAAAAGATTAAATTATATCTCTCTGGACATTAACATAATGTTAAAGGGTTAAACTGTACTGTCTTTCTCCAGAAGCTGAAGTGGGTGGGGATGACATTCATGCAGCAATGTGGATGACTCACACTTCATTTGGGCGGCCATTTATTAGTATTCTACCGCTATCATCAAATTAAACTCTCATTCAGTCCCTTCCATTCAGAAATGCTTTAATGGCTGTCCCTAGCCAATCAAATTCATTTGCGTGATCATTCCCCAATAGTGAAGTATAATACAACTACATTGTGTTAGGGAATCACCGAGGCAAGAAATCCTTTGCATAACGATTCCCCAGGATTAGGGTATTTACACTTACATTATCTCTGAGGATGACCTCATCCTACCATTGCACCTGGGGTAACACAGTGGTGGGTGTGGGGGGGGGGGGGGGGAATGGCCAGAGTCCCTGTAAACATTGACATCCCCACTTGGCCTGTATAAAGGGGATGGGTTTTCTTTGTTCAGGGTCTCTCTTTGACTCGACTTTGCACGCCTGCGAAGAGGTTCAGAGGGGGTCACCTAGCTTGTACAGGCTTTAATAAACTTTAACTGTTTGCAGAAGTTGGTGTGCGTGAAACCTCAGGAAAAGAATCTAACATTGCTAATCATGGGGCTGTTCATCCGTCTCATCCAGTTCTTCTTTTTAACTGGAATAAATATTTGCTAAGCATTATAAAACATCTGGTTAATCAAATGTATTTGCTCACCTATGGACTTTCCCTTACTCTATCTTCCCAGCTCACCTTAAACAATTCTTCATTCATATTTCTCAAATTGCCCATATTTAAATGGAGGAGATTGCTTTGCGATCAGAATTGCTGTCCTTCAAACTGAAGTTAAAATTCTACCATGTTATGATTGGTAACCCCCTTTAGCAATGGTTCCCAACCTTGTCAGTAACACAGCACATTTCAAGAAGAAAAATAATTCAACGGCACACCCAGTTTTTTCAGCTGAACTGATGCTCATAAATGTCACATTTACTTGCATTTATTTTAGTTATGGTCTCACCTGAGAGACTTGCAACATAGTGCTCACATCAAGCTAAACAAGGATCAAATGGATGAATATTTTATATTTCATTATGGCACATTTTCAAAATCTGTTCAACTCAACAATTTCTGACTGCTCATTGCCTAGATCTGTTCCACACATTGCATGAAACAATATATAATTGAAATTCAATGGATCAGAGCAAAATGCGAAGTAGAGTAAATTCCAGTTCACTGGGTTAGAAACCTGCACCTGCCTGTCCGCACAGCCTTTAGATCTGGGAAGGAATTGCTGAGAATGCCACGCACAAATCTTGCTCCACTAACAAGTGCTCCCTTCAATCATTAGCTTGTTTTGTCTCATTTCACTAGAAGAAAAGAACACGACTTAGTTGTATGGTCCTTAGTTTAAACCATCACAAGACCTCATTTGGCCCGTGCTTTCCTACATTTAGAATGTTTGCACATTTTAGAATCAAGAGACCGATAACTTGTTTTTAATGTGATGATTAATATTCCCAAGTTTTAGTTTCATTTTGGCTCAAGTTCTTTAAGTTGATCCATAGAATTTCCTTACTTTTGTACAAAACTGACAGCACACTTGGACAATTCATATTGAACATCATTTGAAAATCATGAGATCTCTTAATATTAACATATTGCTCCAAGAGGCTATCCCCAATGCATTCTAGAAATTCACCTTACCCATTTGTCCAATTAATATTCAGATTAAAATCACCCCTGACAATTGAAGTGCCCTTCTTACATACCTCCATTATTTTCCAACTTTTACTTACCCTGCAATGAAGCAACTCACTGGGACAATGGACCATCCCCACCAGACTCTCTACTTTGTCATTCCTTGTGTTGATCCAAACTGATTCCACATCCTGATTTATTGCACCTACATCACAATTCACCACAGCACTGACATCCTCCTTCATTAAGAAAGCTACTTCAGCTCCTTTACTTATTTGCCTATTTGCCTGGAACACGGACTATCCTTGTCACCCTGTTACCATGTCTCCATAAGAGCTGTCAAGTCACATTTGTTTATTTCTCTTTTTGTTAGTAACTTAAGTCTCTTGTTACATGTGTAAAGCACTCAAATAAACAGTCTTAAACTCTGACATTTTACTATAAAACAATAAGACTTCAGAGCAAAAATTAGGCGATTCAGCCCATCAAGTCTGTGTCCTGGTTGGGCTGCAAGGCCTGTTCCCGCACTTTAGGGAATCTAATCTAAAAAAAGTCTGCTCTGCCGTTTAATCATGGCTGATACATTTCTCAACCCCATTCTCCCACTTTCTCCACATAAACTTCGATCCCCTGGATACTCAAGAACCCATCTATCTCGGTCTTAAATATACTCAATGACCCGGCTGCCACAGCCTTCTGTGGCAACGATTCCATAGATTCACCACTCTCTGGCTGAAGTAGTTTCTCCTTATCTCCGTTGGAAAACATCTTCCCTTTACTCTTAAGGCTGTGCCCTCGGGTCAGAGTGTCTCCTATCAAAGGAGACATCTTCTGAACATCTACTCTGTCCAGGCTATTCAGTATGTTTCAATTAGATCCTGCCTATCCTTTAAAACTGCATCAAATATAGACCCAGAGTCCTCAAACATTCCTAATACATTAAGCTTTTCATTCCTGGGACCATTGTTGTTAACCTCCTCTGAACACACTCCAGGGCCAGTCATGCTTCCTGAGATGTTGGGCATAACTGTACACAATACTCCAATTGGTCTGACCAGTGCCTTATGGAGCCTCAGAATACATTCCTGTCAAAATGAATGCCATAATTGCATTTGCCTTCCCAACTACTGACTCAACTTGCAAATTTACATTGACAGAATCCTGGACTAGAAGTCCCAAGTCTCGCTGCACTTCAGACTTGTGAATCTTTGCCCCATTTAGAAAATAGTCCATGTCTCTTCTTCCTATCAAGTATCATATTGTACACCATCTGCCACTTCTGTGCCTACTCTCCTAACCTTTCCAAATCATTCTGCAGCCTCCCCACCGCCTCAATACCATCTGTCCCTCTACCTATTTTTGTATCGTCTGCAAACATAGCCAGAATGCCCTCGGTTCCTTCATCTAGGCCGTTAATCTATCAAGAGAAAAGTTGTGGTCCCTTACGGAACGCCACTTATCACCGGCTGCCATTGTGAGGATCCTTTTATCCCCACTCTCTGCTTTCTGCCAGACAGCCAAGCTTCTATCCATACTAGCACGTTGCCTTTAACACCTTAGAATCTTATCTTACTCCTATGTTGCACTTTGTCAAAGGCCTTCTTGAAGTCCAGGGAGATAACATCCATTGACTCACCTTGCTCATTGCTCATTACCTTCTCAAAGAATTCTAGCAGATCTTTCAGGCATGACTGCTCCTTGATAAAACTATACTGACTTTGACCTATTTTACCATACACATTATTTTACCATTATTACTTTCTCTGGTTCTAAATTTCTGCTGTGCTCTTCTACAAAGGTATTTATTTGTACACTTGGATTTGCCACTTCACTACTCTGCACCATCACTCTCTCATTTCTTTTTGACTTTTTAAAAACTTCCCTCAATAGAACCTCACCACCTCCAAATAGCTTAAAGTTCCAGCCAAAACCCTAGTTATTTGATTTGCCAGGACACTGGTCCCAGCCTGGTTCAAATGAAGGCTATCCTAACAGAACAGTTCTCATTTCCCAGTCCTACTTTCTAATTTAGTTCCGAGCTGCTCATATTACCTCAGCAGAATCTCTTTCCTAGTGCTACTTAATGTCATTGTTACCTAGATGGATCATATCAACTGGACCCTTTTCCTCCAGCCCAGAAGAGATGGAATTAGCACTGTATGCCAGTCTTACTAAGGTCACCCATACTTAAAAAATGTGTTAAGCAGTTTTAACTTCACCAAGTAACATTCACAGTGCAACATAGTCAAATTATCGCTAACAAAAATTATCTAACCAACTCCCAAATAAAATACCATCACTGAAATGCCAGCATTTATATCCTGAGGATCACCACTGACTAGAAAGTTATCTGAAACAGTTGTATAAATATTGTGGCTCGAAAAGCAGGTCAAAAGGAATAATTCACTTCCGGTCCACCCACCATTTACAAGTCAGAAGTGTAATGGGTTACTCTCGAGTTGCCTGAATGATATCACAAGATGCTTGATACCCTCCAGGACAAAGAAACTGGCTTGACAGGCATTCTATTAACCAGTTAAACCATTCACCCTCTACACCATGTGTGACCATGGTAGTATGCACCATCTGCAAGATGCAAAACAACAACTAGCAAAGACTTCACAGATTACATTTTCTAGACCTACAAATTCTGGCTCGATGAACAAGGTAGCAGATGCATGGCCACACAACAATTGCCAAATTAATTAACATTAATGAATTGAAGATTGCTAAAGGTAAACAAAATTAAATCTTATTTCAAAAGTACACTTATTTATTCACTGTTTTCCTGTTAGTTGCAACAGATGCTATTTTCAATTTTGTAGATAAAGTTGTACTCTCACAAAGTCTGCAAAGGAAACAGTTATGAAAGTTCCTGCTTCATCATCTTGAAGAATGGAAATAACTCAGGCTTTACTTTTTCCATTTTGCGACTTATAACGGCTACCTTAATTAGCTTCTCATACTTGCATTCTAAAAAGTCTATTATTCATTTGTTTCAATAGTTTGCTTATTGTAATTTAAAGGGGCTGAGAGTAAGTAGGAGTGAGAAAATTCCACAAGGGTTGGCAAACATCCTCTGCAATTCAATACGATCATGAATATGTAGTGAGAGGAACACAATTTTTAGGACAATCAGTACAATTTGCAATGTCCAAAGACCAATCCATCACATCCTGAATACTCTCCTGATAAAATGTCCACAGATCCCAGGTAATGAATTCTCAAGACTGCCAACATTCAAAATGCATCATGTTCTCTTCTTACCTCAGTCTCAATTGTCAACACTTTATTCTGAGACTACAATCTTTCCATATAGATGTTTTCAAATATTTTTATCTGCAGACCACTTAGATGGATCAAAAGACCCTGCCTAACAGTTAAAACATCTCATCTGCTTGCACTGTAGAAAAAATAATCATCATTAATGGGAAGAATGGCATTGTTTTCGATGTAACACCAAGTCTTTTTCCAAACTGGAGAAAGACAGTCTCACTATGAGTTACATGTTTAACCATCTCTTTTTTCTTCTATCCACCTAACTATTGAAAATCCAAACTCTCAGTTATATATTGCGACAATAACAAAGTCTAAGTTATAAAACTAAATTGTTGGTTGCTCATGCTTATGACGACTAATGATGTGCAAGTGCAAGATGTGCAGTGAGATGTGTGACACCACAGAACAGTGGGAATGAGGAGTCTGGCTTACTCTCATATGTCCTTGATAGTGTTCATTGTATGTCAATGACTTGCACTCTGAACCAGCCAATGAATGGACAGCCTAGAGAAACCATGACTACTAGTGATCCAAAGCCCACAATTTGAAAACCACTGTTCAAAATTCTCTAGCAAGGGAAACAACCATTCACACTAAACACGTTATCCGAATAAGAATTTTATATCTTTCAGAGAGATTCCTTATTAATATTGTGAATTCAAAAATAATATCAGCTCAATATCTTTCCTCATAGAAAAGCCCTCTCAAAACAGGAAACCAATCTCTTCTGACATTACTTACAGCGAGTTAGGAGAGGGGCTGAAGAAGAGTGGAGTAAGTGTGCAATGGTGTAACAAGGTATCAAGATTATCAGCACTACAATTTGCATTAACTGCACAAATGAAATTCCATACTTTACCCTGGAAGTTATTTTTTTAAACAAGTATACTGATATAGTGAAGGCCACATACAGTGACTGTTTATTATTGCATGGGAGTACAAGTAAATGTCTTTGATTATTACTTGCCTTCAATACAGAGGCAAGAGTACCAACAAGTAGCACAGTCCAGAGCTTCAGACTGCTATCAAATTGTCATAATCCCATTTCATGGTTAATACGTGATTTTGATAATGGAATATTAGTCAGTACATGTCTTAATTCAGTGTTCCATTTACCAATGACTACACAGTGGAATACTTTTCCCATTCAAAAGCTGAAGTGGACTGTATGACGAAGGTTATGCATGAAATTTGTAGTGGTAATAACTATAATCTTTTGGTCCTCCCACCTTCCCTAAACTCTCAGGAAATGCCATGTGTAGAGAATTGCAAACATCATGCCCTTGTGCAAAAATGTTTGCAAGGCTAAGATCAGCATGAAAGGCCAGTCAAGGGGCTGCTGTGAGAAAATAAATGCAACTGCCATTACTTGGAAAAGCATTAAGGAAACTAATGAGGCTGAAGGTCAATAAGTCCCTTTGTCCTGATGGGTCATCCTGGGAAACCTTATCTAGTCTCTCTTCATAGCTGTCAAGCTCAAACCCAGATAGCATTTTGGCTAATTTTGCACCTCTTCCAGTGCAATCACACCCTTTCTATCGTGAGGTGATCACAATAGCAGACAACAATCTAATTGTGGCCTGACCAAAGTAATGCACAGCTCCAACATGACCTCCCTGCTCTTACAATCTATACCACGCTGATAAAGGCAAGCATCTCCTCTGCCACTTTTAACTTCTTCATTAATCTATCCTACCACCATCAGTGAACCGTGGGTAAGCACCCCAAAGATCCCTTTGTTCTTCTGAGTTTCCTAGTGTCCTGCCATTCATTGTTGCATTTTAGAAAAAGCATAATCTCACACTTTATCAGGGATTAACTGCATCTGCCACTAACCACACAATTGCTTTATAAACTCCTGTCATCTAACGTCTTCCTGCTCATTACCACAAATTTGCTTATTATCCCTCCTGCATTCTCAGGTATATTATTATGGGATCCAGCACTGATCCCTGTGGTATGCCAGTGCACACCAAGCTCCAAACAGCCTTGTACCACCATCCTCTGTCCCCTAACACTGTAGCAGAACAAAATTAGAAAAAAATAAATCAGTTATGACAAAAGGCAAGAAGAGAAACAGAGTGGGGCCAAAGAGTTAAACAGGCCAATTTTATCGGTTGTTCTTCAAAATTTTTGAGAGGCTCCTTTTTGATTTCAACTCATTTACGAGACGACGTTACTGATGTATGGGATATTTGGACTTGGAACAGAAACAGGATGTGAAAATAGTTATCAATATCCTCAATAATTACAATTCTCCATAAATTTAAAGGTCCAACACACAAGAAAAGCACTAATTTCCTAAAACCAACTTAGTAGAACTGAGTAATTACCTGGAAAGCCAAAACAGGCACCCACACAAGCAAAAGAGATGGAATTCCGAAGGAGAAGGGAGAAATGAGAATGAAAGGAATGGAAATGAGAAAACTAAAATCAGAATTGCAAGAGGAGAGGGATAAAAGTGAGGCAATAAGAATACCAGCTTAGAGTGATGCAGTTGAAACAGGAGACATTAGAGAATGATGCAGGTCCTGGTGGTGATAATCTGAGTCGTAATTTGAAGTATAGTAAGAAAATGTTTAAGTGTATACAGATCCTACCAAAATTTGATGAAAAGCATGTGGAGGCAGTCTTAATATCATCTTAGAAAATGACAAATCATTTGAACAAAAGCACACGCAAATTAAATTGACATGTAGAGTACAGAAAAGTTATGCTTCAGCATCAGAGGAGATTCCTCGAGATTATGATACTGTAAAGACGAGTATATTGGCTGCATATAAATTAGTGCCTGAAGGATATAGGCATAGATTCTGGAATTTAAGGGAATAGCCAAGAAAAAATTATATTGAATTCAAAAGGGCTAAACAATGAAATTTTTACAGGTGGATACAAGTTTTACAAATTGCAATCACATATGAAGCTCTTCAGTCAGCTTCTTCTCTTAAGAGGAATTGAAAACGTCAATATCTGCCATCATAAGAACCCATCTTGAGGATCCAAAAGTTGCAAGTGTTAGACAGGCAACAATAATCCATAAAATTAAATCCTTCATCTGTCACCCTCAAATTCAAAAGGGATAGAACATGGCAGAGTGAAAGGAAGGCATGCAGCTAGGGTAAACAATAGCTGGGAATATCCAAGCACTCCTCCTCCAATCAAAAGGGAGCGCACTGAGGGTGGAGATGAAAAGTGAAAGCAGAGGTGTTTGCTTTACAAGAATATCAGGCACATTTATTTAGAACGCTGGAATTTCAGTGGGAAACCCATAGGACTTATTGGAGCTTGGAAGAAAGGAGTCAGAAAACAAAAACCACAAGGAAAAGGGCACAACTGTTGCATCAAACACAACTAAGAAATGGGAGGTATGGGAGGTGAGCACTGCTGAGTATAGAACAAGTACATAGGATAGATGACAAATATGAACAATCTAAACTCAGGTGAGAGTTCCTGGATTGTGACTCATGACACTGAGGAACAGAAATATATTTTCATTTTGGGGTCATGAGTGGCTTGGAGGAAAAATGGCAGGCGATGGTGTCCCCATGTCTGTTTCCCTGTTTTTTTAATATGGTAACAAGTGTAAATTTGGTAATTTTCTGCAGTACATCTTGTACACAGTACACACTACTGCTACTCTGACCAATGGTGTTGGGAGTGATTGTGGAGATGGCGTCAATCAAACTGGCTACCTTGTCTGTTGAAGCTGTGCTCATCAGGACAAATATGGTTTATTTCAGCAATCTTCCTAAGCATCCTCCACAAGACACAAGCCAAGAGAGTTAAGGAGTGCTTTAGTCACTGCAGGATTTCTAGCCTCCAATTTACTTTTACAGTTATAATAATTACATGGCTCGCCCAGTTTGGCTTCTTCCCAATGGTATCCCCCAGGATGTGGTTAATGAGGTACGTGATGGTAATACCAGTTAATTTCAAGGGATTAGATTCGCTATTGTTGGAGATAGTCAGTATCTGGCACTTGTGTGGAGGCAGTGTTACTTCCACTGGTCAGTCCTCTGCATTGGAACACAGACTGCTTCAACATCTCATGAGCTGAGAATGGTACTGAACACTGCACAACAATCATAATAAAATTCCTTCCTCTGACCTTATGACAAAAGATCGGTCATTAATGAAGCAGTTAGTTAGCAGAGCACTGCATTCCATCAGTAACAGGTTCAAAACAGTTCACACCCTTCTTGCAGCCACATCCCAATTCAGCAAGCACCAAAAGACTCTTTCTCTCCCACCACCACCCACCAGCATTCAGAATGCTCGAGTGTTGGCTCCTTGAACCCCTGGCCTCAGCAAAAGATTCCCCAAATCATCTACTTATTTTTTGTTATTACCCTGCTCCTCCAATCACAGGAGTTTCTCCCCACATTTATTGCTGATAGGTTCACAGTGAATTCACCGGCAACTCATGAGAGATCACCAGCCTACTATTGAAGGAGAAACTTCATTGTCTTTACGGGGGGTAACGTTTCTATGATTTGTCACCCTTATGATTGAATCTTCCTTGGCATTTTGGAGACAACCCACTCAAGTCAAAGCAAAAATCCCACATCGGATTTAAAGGGAAAGAGGAGGGAAGCTCTCCTAGCATTGTGATAATAGTTAATTATCCCTCAATTGCCAACCTTGACAGATTTCTAGTCATCATCACATTGGTGTTTGTGGGATTTTGCAGTACAAAAGACAGCAAGTTTCCTGCCATTTTAGCAGTGACTTAAGTATCAAGTACAGGTATGAATACATTGAGACTTAATACATGGTGTGTTTCGCTTGTCTGAGAGGAACAAAGTAACTTTTGAAATTGTTCAATAAATTCAAATGCTCCACTGCTGGGATACTTTCAATGTCATTTCTAGATCTGTTGTAAATTAATTGATACAAATTGTTACCGAATCAAAGAAATCAAAGGTGGAGAATTCAGGTCACAACAACTCTCCTGACACGGTGATAGTGCTCCTGCCCCAAGGCCGGGAGGCCTTGGTTTCAGTTCCACCTGCTCCAGAGGTGTGTAATAACATCTTAAGATAGGTAGATTATAAAATTAGGTTTCTTTGCTCCTTCACGGTCAAGTAATTGCTACACTCATACAAATATGCAGTATTTATCTGACTTTCTCAAGAATACAATGGCTAGAGGAGTTAGGTATTTGCCACTTAAAAAAAGCAAAAGAAATATTTCATTTGTCACTATTTGTTTCCTTAATGAAGGAATGGTGCAGGGAAGAGACGAATCGAAGAGAGTTTTAAAAACAGGGCACAAAAGTTAAACCAAACTATTTTAATCAATAAAGCCCCATCTTTCGATTTTTCTCACCATTGCTCTAACCCTTGAGCTCCTGAAAGCTACTAGGAATGTTCAAAGCAACAAAATGTTGTGCTGTCCAGAAGTCACTGGTCACAGTGCCATCATTGTAAGGAACATGGCAAATTACTATGCACACTTAAGTTGTGCATGAGGTATTTTAGTTACAACTTTTATGGAATAAGACTGAATCTAGTAACTGAGAAAGAATTTATGGAAATATTTATGGCAGTCACACATTCATGATTGAGAGTGGCAACAAGTTTTTTTTGCAGGGTGGAGAAACAAAATGATAGGATACTGCAAGATGTTTGCAACTGGTCATTAAGCAAGCCGTCCAAATCTATATTGTATTGTTACAGTTACAGGCAATTTTTAAACACTTTCACAAGACTATTTATAAAATGGTAATGGTAGCAGTGATTCCTGCACTGATATGATTCAAAGAGTTAGACAACCTACAGCAGCCATCTCAAAGCACTTGAGAAGTACTACAAACAGTGCCTTGAAAAGGTCCATAAAATCTTGTGATGGTTCAACAGCAGCATCCTCTCTCAAGACAACATGCCCAGCATCGAGACTCAAAACCAGCTCCACTGGGCAGGACATATCGTTCAAATGCTCAACACCAGAAATCCAAAGCAACTGCTCTACTCAGAACCCAGTTGTTGCAGGAGACACCCAGAAGGACAGGGAATGTATTTTAGGGATATACTCAAAGCATCCCTTAGGAAGTCAAACATTCCCATGCATTCAAGGGTACTTTGCTTCTGACAGACTGAAGTAGAAAAAGTTCATTCTGAAAGGCATGAAATACATTTGGAGACTTCTCCGGGGACAAGCAGAAGCCAAGTCACAGAGCAAACACAAACATTCCAATAACTGGGGTCAGGGAGTCTAGAACTAGAAGGCATAGGTTTAAGGTGAGAAGGGAAAGATATCAAAGAGACCTACGGGGCAACTTTTTCCACACAGAGGGTGGTACGAGTATGGAATGAGCTGCAAGAAGAAGTGGTGGAGGCTGGTACAATTGCAACATTTAAGAGGCATTCGGATGGGTATATGAATAGGAAGAGTTTGGAGAGATATGGGCCGTGTGCTGGCAGGTGGGACTAGATTGGGCCAGGATCTCTGATCGGCATGGACGAGTTAGACTGAAGGGTCTGTTCCCATGTTGTACATCTCTATGACTCTAACTCATCTACCCAACCTACCAAGCACCACCTGCTCTAGATGAGACAAAATCTGAAAATTGCATACTGGACCTAACGGCCACCTCCTAAAACATCAAACCAGAACGGAAAGTAATCATCCTCAATCCCGAAGGATTGTCTGAGATGAACGATGAATACTGTTAGAGTGTAGTAAGGCTAATGATCCAGTATAGAAAAACAAGATTTTACAATTTTTATGTTTACATGCCTAAAAGGAGAAAAGGCTTTGGGCCCAAGATATGCTTGACCATCAGATGCTTCATTTTGTCAATGTGCAACAGCAACATCCACCACAAGAAGATCTGCCCTAATCCACAAATACTTGGTTAAAAAGTATTATTTTCTTAGCCAATGAAAGGTGTGGTTGTTGGTTGAAACGGTCCTCCATTCACTTCAAAATAAAAAAAACAAAGTCACACCATTACATTTTGAACTCTACAGATATTAAATACTCAAAGTATGTATGCAAAAAAATGCACTTCACCCTTCAGAATATTAAGGTTATTAAGCATATATTGGGTTGAAAATGTCACATGAAATATTGTGACGATACAGCAGTAAATAGAAACAGATATAGCCATTGTGACACTTGAGATTCTCAGAAAAGAGTGCAAATTACTAACCTTCAACTGACCTGTGTAACATTGGAAAAATGGGGTTTGCTGGCACCAAGGAGTGTACATATTGTTAATGATATCTCACACAATACAAACAGCAGAGCACAGGAACAGGTCTTTTGGCCAAGGAAGCCTCTGCCGATTCCCGGTCCTTATTTAGGCCTGCTACTTACTGCACATATGTGGTTTTATCAACAGGTGCCTTACTACAGCGCATGTAAAGAATGTCTATTGCCACTCCCTCATCAATCATTCTTGTCACCTCCTCAAAAAACGCAATCAAGTTGGTGAGACATGATTTTCCCCCCACGAACCTATACTGTCTATCATTAACAAATGCATTCACTTACAAATGTGGATATATCTGGAGTTCAGTATCTTCCACAACAATTTCCCCATCATTGACATCAGGCTCAGAAACCCGTAATTACCTGGATTATCTCTGTTTCCCTTTTTAGAGAAAAGTACAATATTGGCCACTCTCCAGTCCTCTGGAACCACACCTGAGGCCAAAGCGGATGCAAAGATATCAGGTAAGTCCCCACCTATTTCCTCCCTTGCCTCTCTCAGTATCCTGGATCAGAATCCATCTGGCCCTGTGAACTTGTCTACCTTAAGACATTTGAAGACACCCAAGACATCCTCCTTCGTTATGTTAACCTGCCCAAGAGTATTCACACACCTTTCAAAGAACAAAGAACACAAAATTCACAGCCCAAAAGCAGGGCCTTCGGCCCTCCAAGCCTATGCTGATCCAAATCCACTGTCTAAACCTATTACCCGATTCCTAAGGATCTGTATCCCTCTGCTCTCCACCTACTCATGCATCTGCCCAAACACACCTCAAAATGAATCTACCATGCCTGCCTCTACTACCTCTGCTGGTAACGCGTTCCAAGCACCTACCACCCCTTGCCACATGTATCCCCCATAAACTTTCCTCCTCTCACCTTGAACACATGACCTCTCGTTAGTGAATCCCTCAACTTAGGGGGAAAAAGCTAATCTTGATCCACCTTGTCAATCCCCTTCCTGATTTTATAGACCTCAATCAGGACCCCCTCAATCTCCTTTTTTCTCATGAAAATAATCCTAATCTACTCAACCTCTCTTCATTGCTGGCACCTTCCATACCAGGCAACATCCTCGTAAACCTTCTCTGCACCTTCTCCAAAGCATCCACATCCTTTTGGTAATGTGGCAACCAGAACTGTACACTATGTTTTAAATACAGCCAAACTAAAGTCATGTACAATTTTAACATGACCTGCCAGCTCTTTTTTCAATACCATATGTCTTCTTGACCACTCTATCCATCTGTGCAGCCACCTTCAGGGTACAATGGACCTGAACTCCCAGATCTCTCTGTTCATCAACTTTTCCCAAGGCGCTTCCATTTACAGTACAGTTCACTCTAGAATGAGATCTTTCAAAATTTATCACCTCATATTTTCCTGGACGGACGTTGCAATTCTGGACTCCTTCCTATTGGAAAGATGTTGTGAAACTTGAAAGGGTTTAGGAAATATTTACAAGGATACTGCCAGGGTTGGAGGCTGGGGTTATTTTTCCCTGGAGCGTCGGAGGCTGAGGGGTGACCTTATAGAGGTTTACAAAATCATGAGGGGCATGGATAGGATAAATAGACAAAGTATTTTCCCTGGGGTCAGGGAGTCCAGAACTAGAGGGCATAGGTTTAGGGTGAGAAGGGAAAGATATAAAAGAGACTTGGGGCAACTTTTTCACACAGAGGGTGGGACGGTTATGGAATGAGCTGTCAGAGGAAGTGGTGGAGGCTAGTACAACTGCAACATTTAAAAGGCATTTGGTTGGGTATATGAATAGGAAAGGTTTGAAGGGATATGGGCCGGGTACTGGTAGGTCGGACTAGATTGGTCGGGATATCTGGTTGGCATGGACGGGTTGGACCGAAGGGTCTGTTTCCATGCTGTACATCTCTATGAACTCTATCTGCTACTTCGCCGCCTAACTCTCCAGTCTATCTATATTCTCCTGTATTCTTTGACAGTTCACTTTGCGTTCTGCTCCCACACCAATCTTCGTGTCATCTGCAAACTTATTGATCAGACCACCAATGCCCTCTTCCAGATCATTTATGTTGCCTTCTTCCACATCATTTATTCCCTAACTTCAACATCCCTCATGACCCTCTATTTGGTAAATACTGAAGTAAGGTATCATTAAGGATCACATTCATTTCCTTTGGCTCCATGCAGAACCTCCCTCTTTTATCCTCGAGTAAGCCTACTCTTTCCTTAGCTACTAGCCTTTCCTTTCATCCTAATGGAATATACTGTCTCCAGACTCTGGTTATTTCATTTATGAAGGCTTACCATTTTCCATCCCTTTACCTGCAAATATCTGCCCCCAATCAGCTTTTAAAAGCTCTTGCCTAATAATGTCAAAATTAGCCTTTTTCCAATTTTAGAACTTTAACTCTTGCTTCTAATGGGATTCTTTCTAACCCTGCTGGCCAAGAACATTTCATAGCCTCTTCCAGCCCTCCTAACTCCCTGTTTGCGCTCCTTCCTACTTATTCTATATTCTTCAAGGAGTTCTTCTGTTTTTAGTTGCCGAGACATTTGGTATGTTTTTTTTTGTGGACTAAGCTAGCCCCTTGCCATCCCAAGGTTCCTGAATCCTGCTATTCCTGTCCTTCATTTTCACATGAACATACTTGTCCTGCATGCTAATTAACTAGTCTTTAAAAGATTCCCATATGGCAGATATGGATTCCCCTCAAATAGCCATTCCCAATCTAGACTCTCAAATTCTTGCCTAATTCAGTTATAGTTGCCCTTTCCCCAATTTAACAGTTCTATCTGAGGTCCATTCTTACCCTTGGCGATTAAATACCTGAACACTTATATAATTATGGTCACTCTTTCCAAATGATCCCCAATAAAACTTGCCAAGCTCATTTGCCAATGTCAGGTAGAGTACGGACCCCTCCCTTGTTGGACTATTCACATATTGTTTCAGAAAACAGTCCTGGACACACCTAATAAATTACTCCCCATGCAAACCCCTGGCACGACGAGTGTCCCAGTCAGTATGGGTCAAGTTAAAATTACCCACCTCAATAACCTTGTTATTTTCACATCTTTACAGAATCTGACAATCTTTCACTTCCTATATCTGGCAGGTGAGAGGTCTGTAGCTTTGGGGTCAGTGACCATAATTCTATTAGTTTCAAAATAGTGATGGAAAAGGACAGTCCAGATCTAAAAGTTGAAGTTCTAAAATTGGAAAAAGGCTAATTTTGACATTATTAGGCAAGAGCTTTTAAAACCTGATTGGAGGCAGATATTTGCAGGTAAAGGGATGGAAAATGGTAAGCCTCCATAAATGAAATAACCAGAGTCCGGAGACAGTAAATTCCGTTAGGGTGAAAGGAAAAGCTAGTAGGCATAGGGAATGCTGGATGACTAAAGAAATTGAGGGGTCAGTTAAGAAAAAGGAGGAAGCATATGTCAGATAGACAAGATAGATCAAATGAATCCTAAGAAGAGTATAAAGGCAGCAGGAGTACACTTAAGAGGGAAATCAGGAGGACATAGGAAACATGAGATAGCTTTGGCAAATAGAATTAAGAAGAATCCAAAGGGTTTTTACAAATACATTAAGGACAAAAGGGTAACGAGGGAGAGAATAGGGCCCCGCAAAGATCAACAAGGCACCTTTGTGTGGAGCCGCAGGAAATGGGGAAGATACTCCACGAGTATTTTCCATCAGTGCTTACTGTGGAAAAGAACATGGAAGAAATAGAATGTAGGGAAATAGATGGTGACATCTTGAAAAGTGTCCATATTACAGAGGAGGAAGTGCTGGATGTCTTGCAAGGAATTAAAAGTGGATAAATCCCAGACCTTATCAGCGTACCCTAGAACTCTACGGGAAGCTCGGGAAGTGATTGCTGATTCCTTGCTGAGATATTCGCATCACTGATAGTCACAGATGAGGTGTCAGAAGACTGGAGCTTGGCTAATGTGGTGCCACTATTTAAGAAAAGTGGTAAGGAAAAGCCAGGGAACTATAGACCAGTGAGCCTGACTTGAGTGGTGGGCAAGTTGCTGGAGGGAATCTTGAGGGACAAGATTTAAACATATTTGCAAAGGTAAGGACTGATTGGCTTTGAGTGTGGAAAATCATGTCTCAAAAACTTGATTGAGATTTTTTGAAGAGGTAACAAAGAGGGCTGATGATTGTAGAGTGGTGATGGACACGATCTATATGGACACCAGTAAGATGTTCCACAAGGGTCCCCACGGGACACTGCTTAGCAAGGTTAGATCTCACGGAATACAGGGAGAACTATCCATTTGGATACAAAACTGGCTCAAAAGGTAGAAGACGGAGGGTGGTTTTTCAGACTGGAGGCCTGTGAACAAAGGAGTCCCACAAGGATTGGTGCTAGGTCCACTACTTTTTGTCATTTTCCAAATGATTTGGATGTGAGCATAGGAGGTATATATAGTCAGTTTGCAGTCGACACCAAAATTGGGGTGTAGTGGTCAGCGAAGGAGGTTACCTCAAAGTACAATGGGATTTTGATCAGATGGGCCAATGGGCTAAGGATTGTCACATGGAGTTTAATTCAGATAAATGTGAGGTACTGCATTTTGGGAAAGCAAATTTTAGCAGGACTTATACACTTAATGGTAAGATCCTAGGGAGTGTTGCTGAACAAAGAGACCTTGGAGTGCAGGTTCATAGCTCCTTGAAAGTAGACTCGCATGTAGATAGGATAGTGAAGAAGGCATTTGGTATGCTTTTCTTTATTGGTCAGAGTATTGAGTTGAGAGGTCACTTGGCGGCTGTACAGGACATTGGTTAGACCACTTTTGGAATACTGCGTGCAATTCTGGACTCCTTCCTCTCGGAAGGGTGTTGTGAAACTTCAGTGTTGCCAGGATTGGAGGGTTTGATTAGATTACTTAGTGTGGAAACAGGCCCTTCAGCCCAACAAGCCTACACCAACCTCTGAACAGCAACCCACCCAGACCCATTCCCCTACATTTACCCCTTCACCTTACATTACGGGCAATTTAGCATGGCCAATTCACCTAACCTGCACACCTTTGTGACTGTGGGAGGAAACTGGAGCACGCAGACATGGGGGTTGGGGGAGGTTGTGGTGGTGCAACTCCATGTAGAGAGTTGCCTGAGGCGGTTTTCCCTGGAGTGTCAGAGGCTGAGGGGTGAACTTACAGAGGTTTGTAAAATCATGAGGGGCACGGATCAGGTAAATAGGCAAGGTCTTTTTCATGGGGTGGGGGGGGGGGGGGGGGGGTGGGGGGAGTCCAGAACTAAATGTCAGAGTTAATAGAATACCACAAATATAAAGGTAGGGGAATGGGTCTGGGTGGATTACTCTTCAGATGGTCAGTGTGGATTTGTTGGACTGACAGCCTGTTTTCACACTGGCCCTGTGAAGAATAGCCCACCCAGACCCATTCCCCTACCCGATATTTACCAGTGATTAATTCAGCTAACCTATACATCCCTGAACACAATGGCAACTTAGCATAGCCAATTCATCTAAGCTGCACATCTTTGGATTGTGGCAGGAAACCAGAGCACCTGGAGGAAATCCATGCAGCTATAGGGAGAATGTGCAAAGTCCACACAAACAAACAGTCACCAGCCCAGGTCCTTGATACTTCAAGGCAGCAGTGCGAGGCCACTGTTCATTTAGGGTGATAGCAGAAAGATATAAAAAGGACCCAAGGGCAACGTTTTCATGCAGAGGGTGGCGCGTGTATGGAACGAGCTACCAGAGGAAGTGGTGGAGGCTAGAATAATTCCAACATTTAAAAGGCATTTGGATGTATATATGAATAGGAAGGATTCAGAGAGATATGGGCCAAGTGCTGGCAAATGGGACCAGATTAGTTTTGAAAATCTGGATGGCATGGCTGAAATGGACCAAAGGGTCTGTTTCCATGCTGTATATCTCAATGGCTCTATGAAAAATGGTACTGCAGCTTTGTTAGAAATGCTGCAGTGGTCAAAGTCCAGTCACGCACTCAGACCATATTAAGGGTATTAATTATATTAGAGAAATTATTTATGCACATGGAGACATACAGGCTGCACAGAAATACCTGTACTTAAATATTATTTTTAGTACAGATAATCTCAGATTTATGTCCCAATTTACTATATGAATTCTACCACAACTATCAACAAGTCAATCAGATATAGCTGCTCAAATTAAGGAACACAAACAGAAGGTGTTTCTGGAATTGTTCACAGAAAATACAACCACCTGTCCCTTAGGTTGACAACTTGCTGACAAACCTTTCACTCCCAAGTTAACTGTTTGGTCTCAAGTTTAAATATTTATTTTCTTCATATCCATTTATCATAATCAGACTTCTAATTTGACATTATTAATAACTACTTTAAAAATATTTTTTCAAATTACTGAAATAGTATTCCACAAATTCCTTTAATTGCACCGCCACATACGTTTTGAGAGACAAGTCTCTTATAAACAGCTATATTGTCATTTTCCTGTTCACAAAGCTTCATTCCTTTTGTATTCAAGACTTTTTACCAGAGTCAGCATCAGTATCTCTATCTGGCTGTAATTCACCCCACTGTATCTGATTTCTGGTATGCAAATTAAGATCTGAAGAAAAATTAAATCTTGCAATTCACAATAACTTATTTAATAAAATCACCTCAGTGAGAAAAAAAAATCCTTTACATCCTTTTTTCAGCATTCTTCATTACAGATGTTTCCAACACTCCGAGATCCTAAGACCCTCCATCCTAATACTCCAAAATTCCAGGACATTTCTTCCAGTGACCTTGGATCTCAGGGTTTATTATTGCTTACCTAAAATCTCTGCCTGGTATTTTTGAATTCCAAGACCCATCTTAAAGTATTATACTCAAAGATCAAGCTGAAGTACTGTTGGACACCTTCCCACTGGTTTCAATGAGAATGTGTACATGGTATGAGCAGGTCAATAAAGAGTTAAGTTTTGAGTCTTGTTAAACAAAAGGTTCAGCTCGCATGACTTGGATCAGCTAAGTACTTGTATTAAACAATAGGATGCTGGAGGCAAGAGTAGTGGGTTGACAAGGTGAAAAAGCATTCATTACATAAAGCCATTTAACAAGATGAAGTAGCATTCAATATGTAAAGTCAGTTAACAAGGTAAAAAGTATTCGTTATGTGAAGCCAGTTAACAAAGTTCATTGTGTAACAGCAGTTGACTTAGTCTTTATTATTGACACTCACTGATTGTAACGGTCATCCAATCAATATGCATGTTGCCTTAACTGGATGTTCCTCCCTGCAAATGACTATATAATTCATTAAAAAACTGCTGTTCAAGAGAAGACCGACAACTCATGCCTCTGCACACAAGGGCGATCGTTCTCTCTCCCTCAAGGGCCCGGATTAAAGATGGAGGAGGTAAAACTATCCTGTGTCTTTGACTGAGGCAGAAACAGGACGCCGTCTTCAGTGTGGCTAAGTTAATGCGCCTAGTAATATTTTTCAATACGACCACTACTGTCACAGAGTCCTACAGCATGTAGATAGGCTCTTCAGCCCAAACTGATCCATGTCAACCAAACTGTCCATCAACGCTAACCCTATTTCCCTGCACTTCGCCCATATCCTTCTAAAGGTTTTCCATCCATGAATTTATTCAAATGCCTTTTAAAAGTTCATGTACTCACCTCAACCACTTTCACTGGCAGCTCATTCCATTTGTGTACCATCCTCGGTGCAAAAATGTTGCCCCTCAGATTCCCTTTTACTCTTTCCCCTCTCGCTTTACAGTGATGCCCGCTCATCCTTGATGTCCCAACCATGGGAAAAAGACATTCACCCTATCCACACCTCTCATAATCTTACATACTTCTGTAAGATTCCTTCTCAGTTTCCTACACTTCTAAAGAAAAAATTCCTAACTTGTCCAATCTCTCCCTATATCTTAGACCATTGAGTCCTGGCAACATCCTTGTAAATTTCTTCTACACTCTTTCCAGTTTAATAGCATTGTTCCTCTAGCAAGGTAACCAAAACTGAACACAACACTCTATGTACAGCCTCACCAATGTCCTTCCCAAACTTTTATGCTCCATGTCCTGACTGATGAAGGCCAGTGTGCCAAAAGCCTTCTTCATTGCCCTGTCCACATGTGACTCAATTTACAGAGAACTGTGCACCTCAACTCAAAAGGTTCCTTTGCACCACTACACCCCTTAAGGCCCAATCATTCACCATAAAAGCCTACCTTGATTTGACTTTCCAAAACACAAGACCTCACACATCTATATTAAACTCCATTCGCCATTTCCTGGCTCACTTCCCCAGCTCATCAAGATCCTTCTGCAATTTATGATTACATTCCTCACTGTCCACAATACCGCCTACTTTAGAATCATCTACAGACTTTCTAATCATGCCTTGTACAGCCTCATCCAAATCATTGATATTGATAACAAGCAGTAATGGACTCAGCACCAATCCCTAAGGCACTCCACTAGTCACAGGCCTCCAGTCCAACAAGCATTCTTCCACTATTACCCTCTGCTTCCTACCATCCAGCCAATTGTGTATCCAATTTGCTAGTTCCCCCTGGATTCCATGCAATCTAACTTTCCAGAATAGCCTACCGAGCGAAGTCTTATCAAAGGCCTTAATGAAATCCATATAGACTACATCTACCGCCCTGTTCTTGTCAACCTTCTTGGTTACTTCATCAAAAAACTCTAACAAATTTGTGAGGTACGATCTCCCATACACAAAGCCGTGCTGACTGCTCCTAATCAAACCATCTTTCCAAATTCATGCACGTCTTATTTCTCATAATCTTCTCAAGTAACTTATCCATCACAGATGCTAGGCTTACTGGTCTATAGTATTCTGCTTTCTCTTTGCAGCCCTTCTTGATTAAGGACACAACATTCATTATCCTCCAGTCTTCCAGGATCTCACTCGTGGTTAAGATGATGCAAACAATTTCAGCTAGAGCCCCCGCATTTTATTGTCTAGCCTCTTGCAGTGCTCTTGGACATATCTGAACAGGACCAGGAGATTTGTCCACCTTCATACATTCTCATAAATCCAACATCTCCTTAACTGTGACATGGACTGTCCCCAAGATACAACCACTAACCTTCCCAAGTTCCAAGGTCTTCATGTCGTCATAAAAGTCTCCACTTCACAAATCAGCCATTTGATGAGACAGTAGTAACATGTATTGTCTGAAAAATATGACTTGTGTATAATTTGTTTTATAAATTCCTATTCTCACACAATGGAAAGTTGCCTCACATTGACAGTACACCCTCACTTAGAATGTTGCTGTAGTATATCAGTTTTGCATGGTCCAACTCGATCCATATGAATTCTAAAGATAAACTCAAATGCACCAACAACACTACATCACAAATAGCTAGAAGACAGACAGAAAGAGGCACAATACACAAATCAATATGGAGCTTTGTTCAATATGCATAACTATACAAGAAATAAACAGCGATGTGTCCATTTTCATCAAGCAAGTTTCAACTGTTACTATGGTGGCCCATGAACTAACAATAAACATTTAGAATTCATAAGCAGATAGACAACATATGTTTGACATTGCTTATGTGCAGCTGATTGAAAATATAGCAGTATGAACATTTTTCAAATAAACATGAAATTTCCCATAAGATCAACCTTTCATTCATCAGTATGTGCACACACACACACACACTGCTACGTCATGTTCAAAAAGCCAGGTCTTTATAGGCTTTTTTCTTGGAGGCTTCCTGTCTATATTTTATAAATCCCACAAACTCCTATAATGACAAATAATTTCCTTTATTAAAATTAATTATTCAATTACACTCTTTTTTTTGGCTTTATTTAACATTTATACTGGTTGCAAAAGCAGCATTATGGTCCTTAACAAGCACAAAATAAATTTGTTGGATCAGAGTTCACGAAGTCATAGACATCTACAGCACAGAAAAAGGTCTTTTCGTCCATTGAGTTCTAGCTGGTCAAAAACAAGCATCCTACTGTTCTAATTGCAATTTTGCAGCACTTGGCTCATAGCCTTATAAACCTCAGCATTCAAGTGCACACCTAAAATATTTCTTCAAATGTCAGGAGGGTTTCTGGACTTACCATACTCATGGGCAGCAAGTTCCAGTTTCCCACTACCCTTTGGATGAAAATCTTTCCTCATGGCCTCTCCAAATCTCCTGCGTCTTATCTTAAATCTATTTTCCCAGTCATTGATCCCTCTACCAAGAGAAAAAGTTCCTTCCTGTTTAACCTCTGTGCGCATTCTGTAAACAGACATGCCCCATGCACAGAGTGTTTCTGACAACACCTGTAACAACCTGTTGTTGCCTTGTCCTTGTAAGACAACATGGAAGGATTGTATGAAGCTCCAGTATGGCCAATGTTTAACATACCTGAGACAAATCATGCAGTGTATCATGTGCTAAGTCCTCATTTGCTCTCAAAATTCTTCTGTAAAGTAATACGCTTTCTGATGAGCCAATGTTACTGTGGATCAAAGGGAAAGTTGGATTTCAGACCAACCCTTCGCTTTTCCAACTGGGTTCCTGTTCACTTCGGACCTATCCATATCATGTCTGTAGTGAGTGAAAGAGGGAGGGAGAGAACGAGCGAGCAAGGTGCAGACGAGGCCGGACTCCAAAAGCAGTGTACCTCTGGAACTACTTCATTCACTGTTAAAGTCACAGGTAGAATTTTAGTACAGTTCTGATCATTACCTTACAGGAATGGCATAATTGTTGCAAAGTCAGTACAGAGAATATGTACAAGAATGTTGCCAGGACTTGGAAATTTCAGTTGCGAGGTAAGAGTAGATAGGCTGGGATTATTTTCTACCAGAGAAGGCTGAGGGGTGACTAAATTGAGGTGAACAAAAATAATGAGAAGTTAGCGTCACAAAGGAGAAGAGGTCGAACCCTCTGCCAATTAAACCAAAACAGCAGCCCCAATCTTTATTGGCAGGGGTAGAGGTTCTCTTCTAATGATTAAATACAAAACACCCAGAGAAGCTCGGCATGCCCCTCACAATCTGTTAAAAGAGTAGTCAAATGAAAGGAATCCCTGATACTCACTTTATAAGTATCAAGTAGCAGTTTATTTATTTAACCATAACAGTGAACAAATTAACCAAATTACTAACAAACCAAACAATTCCCCTCTAACTACTATTTCTTAATAGAACAAGATTCTAATCGTATGCTGTTCCAATAAACACAGGTCGGACATACAAACAATAAGAAAACAATAAACTAAAACTTTGAGAGACTAAGTTCACACAGAATGAGTCTTCCTGAATGCTGTGCCTTCTCCACTGCCTCTTCGGCCTTTCTTCTGCTGATCTTATCACAAACACCTTTCTTCCGTTGAACCTGCTGTCAGGGATGTTTTCTCTAATTTCTTCTGTGAGGACTCTTAGCTAGAAACATCATTGTACTTTTTATTGTGCTTTTTTTTTTAAGGCAGCTTAGTGATTTTGAGAGAGGGGAAGGTATTTATTCCTCAGATGGCAAGTTTGCTCTCACTTGAGCTGGCAGTTGGTTTTAACCTCTGTGCAATTGACCCCTTCTTTATACCAGTGATGACATAACAATTTCCTTACAATAACATTGGTCCAAGGTTGTCAAAACCATCATATTTAAATTCAGTTCGTTTACAGTTTCTAAGTGCTTGGTTTAAATTAGTTGGCTGATTTCAAGCTAGTTGTCAAAACACAGCCAATTGATACACGTTTCAATTTCAGAACTCTCGGTACAGTTTTCAGCTACTTACAGACACAATTTGGTTCTTTATGGTAATGGAGGAGGCCAAGGATAGTAATGTCGGAAAAGGACCGAGAAGGAGAATTAAAATGGGCGGTGAC
This sequence comes from Chiloscyllium plagiosum, assembly GCF_004010195.1. Taxonomy (NCBI): domain Eukaryota; kingdom Metazoa; phylum Chordata; class Chondrichthyes; order Orectolobiformes; family Hemiscylliidae; genus Chiloscyllium; species Chiloscyllium plagiosum. The sequence goes on from NC_057718.1 coordinate 47,712,533, forward strand.
AGGGACATCTGGTTGGCCCTTGCAGGCCCAGCTGAAATGCTCGGCGAACTGTTCCGTACGTTTACGTTTGGTCTCCCTGACATAGGGAAGACAACATCAGGAGCACCTCATGGCAGACCCGAGTACTCTACATTCCCACAAACCAATAATAACTTTACACACCCTTGCACATCAAGCATCTATTCACATCTGCCTTAAAAAATAATCAACAAAATTAAAACGTGCTAGAGAAACTCGGATAACGTGGTAGCAGCTGTGATGAGAAACTGGAGTCAATATCCAGTGGTCCTTATTTTGGGATTAAATTTTCATTGTAACATTCTACAAGCTTTTCTAATTACTTGCTGTACCCATACACTAACCTAATACTAATGCAATCTCTTACCATTTACATAATATGCAGTTTTATTCTATCTGCCAAAAATGGACAATTTCACACTTATCTACATTATATTCCGTTTGCCTGATATTTTCCCAACCACTCAACCTATTTATGTTTTTGTAGCCCCACGAACACTGCATTGCTTACTTTCCCCCCTAACTTTGTCTCATCAGCAGCATTAGCGGATGAAGTTACCAAGGTATGGCCAAGTTATTTACATAAAACCAACAAGTTGAAAGCTCAGAAGTGACACAAGTCACTCAGAAGCACACAACTCACTGCATCTGGCCAGCCAAAAAATTACCCATATACCATTATTTTGAGTTTCATGTAAGCTAGCCAGACCTCTACCCATGTTACCTCCGACACCATGAACTTTTATTTTTTGCAATAAACCTTGATCTAACACCTGATCAAAATCACCTTGGACAACGTACAACCACATTACTTTTTCAATGAACTCCATTAAATTCGTTAAATGTGACCTTCCTTTCACAAAAACATGTCAGGCCTGCCAGATTACCCTGAACTTCTTGAAATGACCTGCTCTACACATTTTGCAATAGCTTATAACTCAGTCATAGAGATGTACAGCATGGAAACAGACCCTTCAGTCCAACCTGTCCATACCGACCAGATATCCCAACACAATCTAGTCCCACCTGCCAGCACCCGGCTCATATCCCTCCAAACCCTTCCTATTCATATACCCATCCAAATGTCTCTTAAATGGTGAAATTGTACCAGCCTCCACCACATCCTCTGGCAGCTCATTCCATACATGCACCACCCTGTGTGAGAAACAGTTGCCCCGTTGGTCTCTTTTATATCTTTCCCCTCTCACCCTAAACCTATGCCCTCTAGTTCTGGTCTCCCCGACCCCAGGGAAAAGACTTTGCCTATTTACCCTATCTATGCCCCTCATTATTTTGTAAACCTCTAAGGTCACTCCTCAGCCTCTGACGCTCCAGAGAAAACAGCCCCAGCCTGTTCAGCCTCTCCCTATAGCTCAAATCCTCCAACCCTGGCAACATCCTTGTAGATCTTTTCTGAACCTTTTCAAGTTTCACAACATCTTTCCTAAAGGAAGGAGTCCAGAATTGCACACAATATTCCAACAGTGGCCTAACCAATGTCCTGTACAGCTGCAACATGACCTCCCAACTCCTGTACTCAATACTCTGACCAATAAAGGAAAGCATACCAAACACCTTCACTATCCTGTCTACCTGCGACTCCACCCAGTCCCTATTTGTTGAATAAAGTTATGAAACCCGCAGTTTTTCAGTTCAAGGGAACCTTTACCACGTCTAGGAAATGTTGGAAAATGAAAACCAATACATCAGCTATCTCTCTAACCACTTCTTTTAAGTTTCTACGATGGAAACTATCAGGCTCTAGGGACTTGTCAGCCCACAGTTCCAACAATTTTCTCAGAACCACTACTCTATGCTTACAACTTTCTTGAACTCCTCACTCCCTCCCACTGATGAGCAACTATTTCTAGTATTTTATTTGTATCCTCTACAGTGAAGATCGATGTACAATTACTTTTCAATTTATCTACCATCTCCTTGATTTTTCATTACTATTCCCTCAGATTCACTTTCTATAGAACCAACAACTGCTTGGTTAACTGCATTCTTTTTAAAACATCATAAGACTTTACACAGATATTTATGTTTCTAGCTAATCTTCTCTCATTCTAAACATTCCCTCCTTATTGTGACATATTTTGCAGTTTCTTATATTTAGTCCAATCTTCCAACCCGCCACACAATGTGGCATAATTATGTTATTTTCCATTAAGTTTGATAACACTTAACATTTTTTTTTATAAATTAATGAAGAACATTAGGGTTTTTGGGATTTTTTCCATCTCATTGAAATAAAGAAGTTCTGTGTATCCTGAAATATTCCCTTAACTATTTACTTGTTAATACAGCGCTATTGATTTTCACCTGAAATTATGAGGGTATGGCAAATCAGTTAAGGTTAAAATCACAGCCTTAGATCCTTCACTCAGTCCTTGCTTCTACTGGTAACTTGGACGCTTTCCTCTTGGACCTGTTATTTTTCACTTCATACTGAATGCAAAGTTCAATCCTATTATATTCGCTTCTACCTCGGGAAACCTTGACTATGAAGTCATTCATTAATAGCGTCCTGCTGCACAACATCAGGTTCAGTTTGGTTTGCAGTTGGGTTGGTTCCAAAACGTGATGTTCAAAGAAACAATTCTAAAACCTTCAATGAATGCCTCAGCTAGGCTACTACTGCCCATCTGATTTTCCAGCAAATATTTTGACTAAAATCCCGTAAGATTATGACTGTTTGTTTCAAACAAAATCTCATCATTTCTTCCAACGACGTGATTTCTGCCAGTGGTCTGTACATCACTCATATAAGTGACTCCTCGTCTTTTGTTTCTCATCTCAACCCAAACCATATCTATACCCTTGATTCATCAACTTAGGGCATCCCTCTTCATTGTGCTAATCCAATATTAAGCAATACAGGTCATGGTCCTATAATGCGTATTTCGTTACCGCGATTTGGCTGTAATGCAATTTGTGAATTTATTAGATTAGATTACTTAGAGTGTGGAATGTGGAATTTTTTTTAAATAAAGTGAACACCCATTCGCTGTGACATGATTCCATCCCCTGTTATACCAGCCAGCTGTGATTTATTCTACTGGCACATCCATTGCGACAGGTTGTCGCCTGCGTCTGATTTTTTTTGCTTCTATCTGCAACTAAGGTAAAGGAAGCAAACATTGGAATATTTTGCTGGAATGCTTCGTGGGATCATGCACAAAGTTGGAGCCAAGGAGCAGCAAGAGAGAGGCATAGGGAGTGGAAGAAGGTGCAAATACAGCGATGTCCAGCGTGTGTTGAAGAGTAAGCAAGGCCTTTTGTTGAGCAGTGGCTCAGATGCTGGCTATCTGAAGCTTCAACACATGGCAACTTTACAAGAGAGAGTGCGTGTGCATAGAAGGAGGGAGGTGTGAAACTAAGGAAAAACCACTGGCAACTCTTATCTCTCCCCACCCACGTATCTGCTAAGTTATGCCTGATCCAAATTCACCCAGTCTCTGTTTGAAAAGAAGAGGGGGAGGAGAGCAGGGGAGAGTGGATCAGAGGGTCCTGCCCCTTATTCTCTCCGAAACCCATGAAGCATCAAAACCTTCAGCTGTTCAGAGCATCCCAGCCCTTTAGCCACCACTTCAAATTAAAAATTTTACTCGTCATAAAAAAAACTTCTGGAAGTTTCACAAAAATTGAATGGCAGAGAATGAATCCAGTTCTGGATAAATTCCACTCCACAAGAAGCCGGGAATATAATACGTTGAGAAATTTCACATGTAACAACTTAACATTTGTGTAATTGACCAGAAATGGGCAGGTTCGATAAACTGGAATTCCCTAACCCTGTTGTTCCCATAGGCCCAATTACCTCTATTGCATGATTTTCTACAATAAGACATCGCACAGGAACACAGCTACCAGTAGATACCTTTCTGTCCTTCTGCCTTATGTTACAATCCAGGGATTAACAACTCTGAATTTTGGTTGGTCAATTTTGTGTCATGCTGACTAAGCATATACAATGTATGTTATTGGTACTTATACCAATAAGTCACAGTCACACACTCTTCTTTCTGATCAGTGACTGCCCCCTGGAATAAAGGGTCCAGGTAACCTTTCCCCCTTTCTGATCTGTTGCATTATACGTAAATCAATGTTCGGGTCATAAACAAGTTGCTCAAGCTACAAACACGAATGCACATTTGCCCTGATTACAGTGGAATTGAGGAGCTCCCACATTCTACAATCACAAGACAATAATTGTCCGGCCACCTTTTCGTCTTAATTAATTATCTTGAATAATTATTAAATTATCATCGCTAACGAGCACTTACTATACTTACTTGAACCTTACAATCCAATCTGTTACATTGAAAATTACATGAAAGTGCACAGTCAATATTCTAAACTATTGCTTTTTCCAAGCGTCATCAAGGAAAATAAACGTTGCATGCCCACCTTTGGTAGAGATAGCTGAAAAGAACACTAATATCAATGAGATGCTAGCTGTAGGCTTGAAATGGCTGAAAATAATTCAAAATACCAAAGAAAGGGAAGGAATTCTGCAAGACAAAGAACTGACTGCCATTGGGTATATTCACCTGCATTGCTTCAGATGGAGACAACCAAAGCAGACCATGGAAGCCCTCAACTTGTACGAAGATTTCCAAAAGCATGTGACAGAATTCCACATGAGGGATTGACAGTTAAACTCAATGCAAAATGGATTCAGGAAAAGCTCAAAAATGTGTTGCTGGAAAAGCGCAGCAGGTCAGGCAGCATCAAAGGAACAGGAGAATCGACGTTTTGGGCATAAGCCCTTCTTCATTCCTGAAGAAGGGCTTATGCCCGAAACGTCGATTCTCCTGTTCCTTTGAATGCTGCGCATTTCCAGCAACACATTTTTAAGCTCTGATCTCCAGCATCTGCAGTCCTCACTTTCTCCTCAGGAAAAGCTCAGAAAAGAAATAACATTGCTCTCTGTCCATCAGCTAAATCAGTATTAATAAAAGGAGTTACTATCAGTGAGTGGAAGAAGCAAAGTGTGAAATGACCCAGGAATCAGCTGTTCCTAATTTGCACAGATATTTTGAATTCAGAGAATAGAAAATGAAATTTGGTTTAATCTAGAAAGACATGAATGTACAAAAAGCAGTTGCATTTTTTTTAAGGAAAGACCTCAGAACATAACTATGAGAGGTACTGCTTGGTTCTTGACCTCTTATGACTTCAATAGAAAATGTCCTGGTGATCTTGATTAGGAAAAAACTTAGAAGAATGCGCTTACTTTAGCCAAAATAAAGATGTAATAGGATGATTGACTCATTTTACTTATGCTAACAGAACAATTGTTAATTATAAACAGATTATCTACTGAAGTTTAAAAAAAAGTAGTTACAAGTTTATAACACTATTAGTTCATATAGTTCATATAGGATGCCTAAAAGGAAATTTTGATTATGTTTTTAAACTCTGAGCTGTAAATCAAATATGAATTTGCAGTTAGAAATAAAATTGTAATATGCAAAGAAAACAAAACTTAAGGGCAAAAAAATTATTTGCTCACAGGTAAGATTCCTGCTACGAGTCTTCTACAAGCCTTTCAATATTTGTGTCTTATCAGAAGATAAAATTACAATGAGTAAATTAAAGTCATTACGTTTATACTAAAATAGACTGTCAAGATAAGATGTAACACATTCTCAAAAAACCTATTTGGGACTTGAACCTAAGCCTCTTGACTCAGGCAGGAACACTACTACTGCACTACAGTGGTCCCCAGCTAACCTGCAGGAAATATTGAAAGGCTTGTAGAAGACTCGTAGCAGGAATCTTACCTGTGAGCAAATAATTTTTTTGCCCTAAAGTTGGATTTTTCCAAAACATCCTATGATTGAAATACCCGAACTCCAACGTCTAGATTAACACAAGCTAGGGATTGAGTTCAAATTATTTGAGGAATCTGGGGTTGTTCTTTTTTTTTTACATTAGATTACATTAGATTAGATTAGATTAATTACATTACAGTGTGGAAACAGGCCCTTCGGCCCAACAAGTCCACACCGACCCACCGAAGCGTAACTCACCCATACCCCTACATTTACCCCTTACCTAACACTAGGGGCAATTTAGCATGGCCAATTTACCTGACCTGCACATCTTTGGACTGTGGGAGGAAACCGGAGCACCCGGAGGAAACCCACGCAGACACGGGGAGAACATGCAAACTCCACACAGTCAGTCGCCTGAGGCAGGAATTGAACCCGGGTCTCTGGCGCTGTGAGGCAGCAGTGCTAACCACTGTGCCACCGTGGTTCTCTTTGGAGTAAATGGGATTGTGGGGAGATTTTGGCTGTTCAGATAAGGAAGACAAGTAAAGCTGTATCTATCAGCTGACTACACAAGAACTGGGTGATGTAGAAGCAAGGTTTAAGATAGCAGATATAAGGAATGCGAGGAAGAACTTTTTTTAATGCACTGAGTGATAATGATCTGAAGTGCGCAGCTACCAAGCGTGGTGGAAAAACATTTGATCAATGATTTCAAAAGAAAATTGGACTGGCTTTAAGAAAATACAATTACAAGGCTATAGGAACCAAGTGGGGAAACGTGACCAACAGGATTTCTCTCCAGACAGCCAGAATAAACCAAATGGCCTCCTCAAAATGATTAAAAGTGCTGTAATGACATTCTAGGTTGAAGTATTAGCTTATCGAGGCAAGTGGCATGGAATTTCACATCATCAGTCAGGTGGCTCAGTGGTTAACACTGCTCCCTCACAGCACCAGGGACCCAGGTTCAATTCCAATCTTGGGCGACTGTCTGAAAGGAGGTTACATGTTCTCCTCGTGTCTGCGTTGGTTTCCTCCGGGTGCTCTGGTTCCCCCCACAATCCAAAGATGTGCCAGTTAGGTGAGCTGGTCATGCTAAATTGCGCATTGTGTTCAGGGATGTGTAGGTTAGGTGCATTGGTCAGGGGTAAATATAGGATAGTAGGGTAGGGAATGGGTCTGGGTGGGTAACTCAGAGGTTTGGTGATGATTTGTTGGTTTCCACACTCTAGGGATTTTATGAACTCTACCAGTTAGGATACCGACTCTCACCACCAACCTTCAGTCCATTTTTCAAGCAGCAAGCAGACAAATGAGCTGCTTAAGGGCCTATTAAGGTCCACGGTTAGAAGCAGATTGTTTTTCAGTTGCCTCCTTACAGTATGCCATCTCAAAATTTCTCACAGGGGAGGTAGAGCAGAATCAGGCATAGCTTCCTTGAAGTGAGCACTTCAGGTTTTCTGAGGCCTTCTCTACCTGCCTGAGCCAAAGAGCAACAGTAGACAATCCTGTGGATGAAATCTCCCGCAACAGTAGAGGATTGACTATGAAAGTTTTTTTTTAAATTATATTTTAACAAGTTAGCCAGAGTGCACTTCTATTTGGGGGACCCTCTCCCATTCTTTTCTGCAACAATATACAGTTGCTCCTTTCAAGCTGGAGGACCACTTATTAACACTTCAACTTTAAGTGGTTACCTGACCACCATCCTGAACTGCAGTGAGCCCATCCTCTAGTTATTTACTGGCCAGGTCAGTTACTGTTCCTCCTACAGAACAAGCTTCTAAACCAGATTCAAGCCCAACAAAAGGTAGTAACCTAAAATGGAGAGAAGAAACTTTGCCCGTGGTAAAGGTTTTCTGCCTTTGTTGATAGATAAATAAATAAAACTATCTTGGATTACCCAGATGACGACATAAGTTGCAAGAAACTTCAATTTGTTGCACAGTTGCAAGCTCCTCAGTTGCTTCCTTGTAAACCCATATCCATCTCACTGGTCATTGTACTCCTATTCTTGATCATGAACCAGATCTGAAATATCCAGCCTCATGGGTGTTATTGGCTCTTGGAATAAATGTCCAAGTAACTTTAACCCTCCCATCACTGTGTTTGAAGTTCAGACTCCAACTCGCCAAAAGTCAGAACTCAACTTCTCAGAGTTACAAAGGACCACACTTGCCAATATATATTTTTTAGTCCCCTTCTGTTATGAAGGAGAGTCTTGAACTTGAAATGTTAACGCTTATTTCTCTCTTAGGATATGCTGTTGAACGTCTTCACTTCTAGTTCACATTTCTGGCATCAGCAATACTTCGTTTTTATTTGAGTACTGGACAGGGTAAACCTTGTGGTGTTGTGGGCATTTACTCCTGACTGACCCACTCCACCTATTTGATTAATTATTTGTGTTTGCTCCCAAGCAAATTTGGTCCCTAACTGATGTGTTGTTGTTATGTTACTGTAACCACAGTGATTTTGATCTCATACCTGGCCCTGTGTCATTTTGCCACAGTATTTAATTTAAGCACATCGATACTTGAGCAGTCAGTTTATTCTCAGAACAAAAACTCTGATCTCTAAGGTGATCAGCAACAGCAAACAGGATTATTGCTCTATGGGATATTTAATTCCAACACAGTGTATTAGTATTTGAGGTATTTAATCCCTCTCCTCTTGACTCCATTTTGAAGACAAGTGGAGAGGATGAGAAGGATCAACTTAATGACAATAATTATTGGATTGTGAAGTGAATAAACTTGGCATTTTCATTTGAAATTATATTTTATGCTTGAAAAAAGATTGTTTCAAATTAGGGATCTGCAGTCAAGTGATCCACTTCTGGAAAATATTTCAGAGGTGACAGTGGGACGCTAATGTAATTTGTCATCTGTATAACATACTGCCTAAGCAACAAAGCTTCAGATGTGATCACTTTTTTTCTTTGCTGCTTATTTTTAAAGCTATTAGGGTTTGTAATGTTGCCTTCGTAGAATGTGAGGTGATCCTATTAAATCATATAAAATTCTTGCAGTGGAGGAGGGAATGGATCAAGACAGGATGTTTCCCCTGGTTTGGTAATTCTAGAACCAGGGACACTTCAGACAGAGATGAGGAATTTCTTTGTTCAAAGGATGATGAGTCTTTTAAATTCTCTCTCACAGAAGGAAGTTCAATTATTCAGAATGTTCAAGACAGAAATCAGCAAGTTGATAAAACAGGTTCACCTCAAAGACAAGTGGACTGTTAGACCAGATTCAAAAGTTGGAGTTCTAAATTGGAGTAAGGCCAATTTTGATGGTATTAGGCAAGAACTTTTAAAAAGCAGATTGGGGACAAATGTTCGCAGGTAAAAGGACGGCTGGAAAATGGGAAGCCTTCAGAAATGAGATAAAGGGGGTCCAGAGAAAGCATATTCCTGTTATGGTGAAAGGAAAGGCTGGTAGGTATGGGGAATGCTGGATGACTAAAGAAATTGAAGGTTTGGTTAAGAAAAAGAAGGAAGCATATGTCTGCTATAGACAGGACAGATCGAGTGAATCCTTAGAAGAGTATGAAGGCAGTATGAGTATACTTAAGAAGGAAATTAGGAGGGGAAGAAAGGGGAGATAAGATGGCCTTGGCAAATAGAATTAAGGAGAATCAAAAGGCTTTTTCCAAATACATTAAAGGACAAAAGGGTGACAAGGGAGCAAATAGGGCCCCTCAAAGATCAGCAAGGCAGCCTTTGTGTGGAGCTGCGGGAAATGGGGAAGATACAAAATGAGTATTTTGCATCAGTGTTTTCTGTAGACAAGGACATGGAAGATATAGAATGTGGGAAAGAGATGGTGACATCTTGAAAAATGTCCACAGTACAGAGGAGGAAATGCTGGATATCTTGAAACGCATAAAAGGTGATAAAAGCCCAGGACCTGATCAGGTGTACCCTAGAACTCGGTGGGAAGCTAGGGAAGTGATTGTTGGACCCCTTGCAGAGATACTTGTATCATCGATAGTCGCAGGTGAGGTGCTAGAAGACTGGAAGTTGGCTAACACGGTACCATTATTTAACAAAGGTGGTAAGGACAAGCAAGGGAACTATAGACCAGTGAGCCTGACGTTGGTGGTGGGCAAGTTGTTGGAGGGAATCCTGAGGGACAGCATGCAAGGACTGATAAGGGATAGTCAACATGGCTTTGTGCATGGACAAAGTGAGGATTGCAGATGCTGAAGTATCAGAGTTGAAAAATGTGGTGCTTGCAAAACACAACAGGCCAGGCAGCATCCGAGTATCAAGAGAATTGACGTTTCGGGCATAAAGCCTTCTTCAGGAATGAGGCTGGTGTGCCAAGTGGGCTGAGATAAAAAGGTAGTGAGGAGGGGCGCTGGGAATACGATAGGGGGAAGGAGGTGAGGGTGAGGGTAATAGGCCGGAGAGGGAGTGGGCGCGGAGAGGTCAGGAAGAAGATTGCAGGTCAAGAGGGCAGTGCTGAATCCGAGGGTTGGGACTGAGATAAGGTGGGGGGAGGGGAAATGAGGAAGCTGAAGAAATCTCCATTCATCCCTTGTGGTTGGAGGGTTCCTAGGTGGAAGATGAGGCGCTCTTCCTCCAGGCGTCGTGTGGCCAGGGTCTGGCGATGGAGGAGGCCAAGGACCTGCATGTACTTGGAGGAGTGGGAGGGGGAGTTAAAGTGTTCAGCCATTGGACAGTTGGGTTGGTTGGTGCGGGTGTCCCAGAGGTGCTCCATGAAACGTTCCGCAAGTAGGCGGCCTGTCTCCCCAACGTAGAGGAGACCACATCGGGTGCAGCGGATACAGTAAATGTGTGTGTGTGTGTGGAGGTGCTGGTGAATTTGCGACGGATATAGAAGGATCCATTGGGGGCTTGTAGGGAGGTGAGGGGTGGGGAGGTGTGGGCGCAAGTTTTGCACTTCTTGCAATTGCAGGGGAAGATGCCGGGAGTGGAGGTTGGGTTGATGGGGGGTGTGGACCTGACGAGAGAGTCGCGGAGGGAGTGGTCTCTCCTGAATGCCGATAGGGTTGGAGAGGGAAATAAAACCCTGGTGGTGGGGTCTGGAGGTGGCGGAAATGATGGAGGATGATACCATGTATCTGGAGGTTGGTGGGGTGGAAGGTGAGGGTCAGTGGGGTTCTGTCCTGGTGGCGACGGAGGGGCGGGGTTCAAGGGTGGAGGTGCGGGAAGTAGAGGAGATGCGGTGGAGAGCGTAGTCGACCACGTCGGAGGGGAAATTGCGGTCTTTGAAGAAGGAGGCCATTTGAGTTGTTCAGTAGTGGAATTGGTCCTCCTGGGAGCAGATGCGGCGGAGGCGAAGGAATTGGGAATATGGGATAGTGTTTTTACAGGGAGCAGGGTGGGAGGTGGTATATGGGTGCTTTGTGCATGGGAAATCATGTCTCACAAACTTGACTGAGTTTTTTGAAGAAGTAACAAAGAGGATTGATGAGGGCAGAGCAGTAGTTGTGATCCAAATGGACTTCAGTAAGGTCTTCGACAAGGTTCCCTTTGAGAGACTGGTTAGCAAGGTTCGATCTTACAGAATACAGGGAGAACTAGCCATTTGGATACAAAACTGGCTCAAAGGTAGAAGAGGGTGGTGGTGGAGGGTTGTTTTTCCAGACTGGAGGCCTGTGACCAGTGGAGTGCCACAAGGATCGGTGCTGGGCCTCTACTTTGTGTAATTTACACAAATGATTTGGATGCAAGCATGAGGTACAGTTAGTAAGTTTGCAGATGACACCAAAATTGGAGGTGTAGTGGACAGCGAAGAGGGTCACCTCAGATTACAACAGGGTCTTGACCAGATGGAGCAATGGTCTGAGAAGTGGCAGATGGAGTTTAATTTAGATAAGGGTAACCTTATAGAGGTTTACAAAATTATGAGGGGCATGGATAGGATACATAGACAAAGTCTTTTCCCTGGGGTCGGGGAGTCCAGAACTAGAGGGCATAGCTTTAGGCTGAGAGGCGAAAGATATAAAAGGGACCTACGGGGCAACGTTTTCACACATAGTGGTACGTGTATGGAATGAGCTGCCAGAGGAAGTGGTGGAGGCTGGTACAATTGCAACATTTAAAAGGCATTTGGATGGATATATGAATAGGAAGGGTTTGGAGGGTTATGGGCCGGATGCTGACAGGTGGGACTAGATTGGGCTGGGATATATGGTCGGCATGGACAGGTTGGACCGAAGGGTCTGTTTCCGTGCTGTACATCTCTATGACTCTAAGTGCAAGAACTGAAGGAAGGATAAACAAATTTGAGCATGCATGCTACCACACTACAGGATGTAACAATCACCAAGCTCTCTCATCTCTTCTCCATAACATTCACCTTTTACACTGGCCCCTTACAATCTTATCCATTTCCACCTTTTTCCCCCCATCACAATTTGTCAACTTTCTACATCCTTGACTCTGATCAATCACCTGTACATTCCTGCTGCAAAGTCCACAATCATTCCCTCAGTCAGAGTCTTAAATGTGAATATACTTGGTGCATGCAGTCATCGACCACTACCAGATTTTGCCTAACCACAAATATTGAGCGTCTCTCTCCACAACCAAACCTTCAGCATCTCCTTGCCACAACTAACTTGAATTTGCCCATCAATCTTAATCTCCACCACCAAGAGGGATTCATGAATTTTAATAACTCATAAATCCATGCTTTGACTGCAAAGCATTACAAAACTATACATTACATTAGTATTAAAAGCCAAATGACAGTAATGCAAAATCAATACACACTTTTAAATTGCAAAATGTTTAACTTGCACCTCGTCAGGTACCAAAATAATGAAAGTGGAACCACTCCCGAAATTAATTACTAATAACATATCTGGATGACCATCTATAATCCAAAATTTTATCCAAGGCTTTCCAGGTTAAAGAATTTCAGGACATTGAGAAAACACTCACCCAGGATCTATATACTCTGAAAGCCTATTTCAGAAAATAGAGACATTAACCAAACACGAACAAGGTTGTTACTTCAGCCTTCTACTCAAACAACGTAGAAGTCGTTGAAGAAGTTGATTTTTCAACACAGAATTAATAAGGCCACGTATACAGTTGCCTAATAAACAGACTTAAACCCTTTCCTTAGGTCTTTTAATCTACACCAAGGGGAATGCTAAATTGTGGGATACCATATATACCAGGACTCTTGATGAGATGAATAATAACTACTTACTAGCTCCATCTCTAAATAAACCATATTCTTGTATTTGGTTACCTATTCTAATTAATCAGAAAACACAGATTAAGTAATGTTTTATGACAAAATAATCATCTGTCCTTGAAGAGATATGCTGTATCGCAAACAGCAAAGGCCTTTCAACAGACAGAAAGCAAACTAACAGATACACGCTGACCAACAGAAATCTGAAGATTCTCATTCAGTGGCAACAATTATTTAAAAAGTAAGATTTTAAGAAGCAGATTTTCCTGTCTAATTCTCTTTCTTCAGGAGAATTGATGCATCTATGCCATATAGATTCAATGGCTCGAAAACGTAGCTTACCACAAACTTCCCAAGGGCAATTACACATGGGCAACCACTGCCAGCGAAACTCACATCTCATGAATGAATAATAACTTCATTAGAATCAATGCGCTTTAAGGCAGCTAATCTTCTACTCAACATAAAATGGTATCTACAAGTCATATTATTATGCAATTATCTTGTCCTCTAAGTATAGAGCTACAAATAAAATTACACAAATGGACTCACCATGCTAAAGTGCCCATATCTAGGGATTTGCGGGCTAGATGGATTACCCATGGGAAATGCAGGTTTATGTGGATTGGGTAGAGGGGTGGCTCTGGGTGGGATGCTCTGCGGAAGGTCAGTGTGGACTTGATGAGCCGAATGGCCTGTTTCCACACTGCAGGGATTCTATGATTCCAAGGTTGCAGACAAAAATAACTATCTGGTTGTTCTTTTTTTTCTAAGTTTAAGGAACAAAACTCAGCACAATAACAAATATTAATCAAAAAAACTTGTTTCCAAATTATGTTCCAAATATCACATCAGGCCATCCAAAAAGGAGTGGTGTATTATTAGAAAGAAAAAAAACTGTACCTCCTCTTGAAACCACCAAAAATATGTCCCCAGCTCTGCTCGACAGCAAAAATCAATAGAACTGACATTCAGAGCCAACAGGTGGCAAGACAAGGTAATGAACAGCCTAACAAATGAAAAGGACTGCAGAACCCAATTCCTAAATATTCACAATATGGCACCATACATTTCTGCCTTTAAATTCTACATAGTGGATTCATGATCCGAGTTGTCTGGAATCAAATACATTAAGAGACATTACCTAAAAACACTGGTACTGAGTAGATGCACATGTTTGCCAAAAAAAAAAAACAAGAACAGCTATGCCAATTTAACTAGGAACTTTAAAGCAGCAGATAAGCCATTCACTGAGGTTTAAGCATCTTTTAAGATTGTTGTTGAGGGTAAATGGCTTTAACCTTCACTGCTGATATCTCTAACAGATGGTTTCAAATCATTCTTACATCATGTCAAAGAGCAGGCATATAATAAACTTGGATTCTTTTTTTGTTAAAAAGTTCTTTGGCAGCCTCATGTGGCACTTCCTTTGGCAGCTCATTCCATTCAAATGCCAAAGACGACAGAACAGTGTACGTTGCCTAAATCGACTTCAACTAGGCATTGACAAGGTTCTGCATGGTCGACTGGATAGCAAAGTTAGATCACAGAATCCAGAAAGAGCTAGCCATTTGGATAGAAAATTGACTTCTAGGTAAGAGACAGAGGGCTGTTTTCAGACTGGAAGCCTGTGACCAACAGTGTGCCACAAGGTCAATGCTGAGCCACTGCTTTTTGTCATTTATGTAACTGATTTGGATTTGAATAAAGAAGAAATGGTTAGTAATTGTGCAAAATTGGTCACGTAGTTGACAGCGAAGGAGGTTATTGTAGAATACAACAGGACCTTGCTCAGATGGGCCAACAGACCACGGAGTCTCAGATGGTGTTTAATTTAGATAAACGTGACGTGCTGTATTTTGGTAAGGCAAATCAGGCAGGACTTGTATACTTCATGCTATGGTCCTGAAGTGTTTTGCTGAACAAAGAGACCTTGGAGTGCAGGTTCATAGTTCCTTGAAAGTGGAGTTGCAGGTAGACAGGGTACTGAAAGCAGTATTCGGTACACTTGCCTTTATTGGTCAATGCATTGAATTTCAGAGTTGGGATGTCATGCTACTGCTGTACCAGAACATTGGTTCGGCCACTTTTTTTGAATACTGCATTCAATTCTGGTCTGCCTGCTATCAGAAAGATATTGTGAAACTTGAAAGGATTCAAAAGAGATTTACATGCATGTTGCCGGAGTTGGAGGGTTTACGCTATTGGGAAAGGCTGAATAGGCTGGAGCTATTTTCCCTGGAGAGTCAGAGGCTGAGGCCAATCTTATAGATGTTTATAAAATTATGGGTCACATGGATAGGGTGAATAGCCATATAGGTAAAAACAATGACTGCAGATGCTGGAAACCAGATTCTGGATCAGTGGTGCTGGAAGAGCACAGCAATTCAGGCAGCATTTGAGGACAGGCAAAATCAATGTTTCGGGCAAAAGCCCTTCATCAGGAATAAAGGCAGAGAGCCTGAAGCGTGGAGAGATAAGCTAGAGGAGGGTGGGGTGGGGAGAGAGTGGCATAGAGTACAATAGGTCAGTGGGGAAGGAGATGAAGGTGATAGGTCAGGGAGGAGAGGGTGGAGTGGATAGGTGGAAAAGGAGCTGGGCAGATCGGACAAGTCCGGACAGGTCAGGGGAGCGAGTTTCTGGAGGTTAGAAGCTAGGATGAGGTGGGGGAACGGGAAATGAGGAAACTGTTGAAATCCACACTGATGCCCTGGGGTTGAAGTGTTCCGAGGCAGAAGATGAGGCGTTCTTCCTCCAGGCATCTGGTGGTG